>NW_013533632.1:5978788-6114733 GCF_000836235.2 Papilio xuthus
TAAAGCATACCGCATTACTTACATTCAGCTGAACAAATATGTACATGTTACTGTTAAAGTACTGATGAGCACATTAACAAGTAATTTATGAGATCGTATGTGGATGATTACGAAGGTAGAGGAAGTATAGATAAATTGCGTGAAAGTGGGTTTATAGGAAAAGAATTCAGATATGACATTTGATAGACATTTGACAGACAAGCCGACCCTCTGTAGTGAAAAAGATTTATTAGGGCATGTTTCACAATGTCCAAGTAAGGTTCTGAATAAGCTACTTGCAACTTATCTGACGACAGTCATTGTTTGCGTTTAGCAATCCCCAAATAAGCTTAACGTGGAGGCTGAATTAGACGAAAATTATGAGTGTTTATTGCCAACTTTGCAATTGAAATAATATTAATCGGCTGTTTATCGAGATAATATCATGTGAATGGTGATAAACGTTCGAATTAAAGGAACGAAAGAACATAATATTCACGAAGCTCCAGAAAACATAAACCATCGGTTACAAAAATAAGTATGCATGATTCCGTCAATAACGTATTCATGGTCAGAAAACAAGGTAAGGGAAGGGCAAGTAATAAATTTACAAGCAAACATTTAAATAATAATATAGGGCAATATACACTATAAGTGTTCTACTCTGTTAAACTTTGAAAGCTCAAAAGGTGTAGAGATATTGGAACATTTGTTCTGTTATTTTCGCATTCAAGTAGGTCGAATTCGAATGAACAATATTAATCGTCATGATGGAAATCCACAAGCTGGAAATAATTTGAACAAACATTATTGAATGTAACTTATTACGTATTAATTTAAAATATCAATTGAGTTTTTTTTGTATGTCAAATTATAATACTTTAACGCTTTATTAAAAAAATTACAACAAATAATAAAAAAAGTCATTTAAGCGATTAGCTGGAACGTTAATTACCATTGCTCAAATGATCTTACACCTAATTAGGTTAATTCAATTTTTCAATTTAGCACTAAACGCGCGCCCGTCTTAGTGAATCTGGTTTTAAATAGCAGACCATAAAACAATTAGAATGTTGTTAATTAGCACCGTACGGTCTCAAGAACACAACCGATAATATCATTCTATTAGTATAAGTTGAAATATCTTTGAAACAAAATCCCATACGGATCGTTTATATTTATTCAGATTTAAGAGTAATATAAGATAGGATTGGTGGAATGGAAAGAAGATTTTTGAGGCAGATTAAAAATGATTCATATACTTACGATAAATATTTCCAAGAGATTATCGTTAGGAATAAACAAAATATAATATAAGAAGATAACAAGGTAATTGTAATGGCAAAAATAAACAATTATATTCAAGGTTATATTTAAATGAGTACACACGCTGATCATTTTCTACTTGTCTTTGCAAATCATATTAGTACATGGTCTCGTATATTTAATCGTGGGTTTCCACTGCCAAAACTCACGTTCAAAAACATATCGTTACCAAAGTTTTCTAAAAAAGAACGAGGTATTACAATAAGTTTTATACAGGTTCGAGTTTGGAACAGCAACAATAACTCCAGGCCAGGTAAACTTGCCTAACTATACTCTAAACTTTATATACGCTATACGCTACGAAGTCTTTACAAAATAAATAAATATTTAATTGAGTTTTATTAAATAAAGTTGGTCTTTGATATGTAAATGCAACGCGGTACAGAATTGGTTGAACAAGACCTGATGTAAAATATCCGATATTTTTCCTCCAATTTGCGACGATCCGATATTGCACCGAGCACGGCACGTATTGCGCGGGATTAAATCAAAATGTAAATGAAGCTTGTACCTTTTGTTTACAGTTATTTCATACACAGATTGAAAACTAATGGATTTTAAAACTGTTATTTTCCAAATAGTGACTGATAACTTGGAGCTAGTAAATTTAATATCTAAAATATTTTTAATTCGTTTATAAAATTCAGAAAAATTCTTTAAAAATGAACTATTTTAGCAAAGTTGAAATATAATATTCCCTGATATACGGTACAGAAAGTTTAATAGTAGTTAGTTTAGTTTTTCAAGTCCATTCTTACAACCGTAAAGTTAATAAAGATATACTAATTTAAAATAATAATTTGCAATTATCTAGATAATATTTACTATCACCAACAGAAAATCTTTCTGCACGAAACAACTTATGACATTCTGACATCGCAAAGGCAATGTTAATACGAATGGACTTTCGGACTAATAAAACACAATACAGTTATGCGATCGTGACGTGCTGCAATTTATGTTCAATTCGTTTGATAATATGCGACAATATTATAGTGACAATGACAATGCTCACTGCCTGCAGGTTGATATATCAAAACTACAACAATAAAGACGTAGATTAGGTTAGGTAGTTACATTGAACTCCATAGATATGGTCAGAGGGGCGAAGGCTATGGGCAAAGTGTATTCGCTTAGATTTATAGAATGGCTTCGTAATGTGTTCGCATTTCGAAAATGTGCAGAACATTGCTGGTTAGAAATAATACCTTTTGCCTATTAATATTATTAATTAATTCGAATACTTAGCAACGCTAACCACCACCATCAGCCTCACTGAAATGGCGAAAATATATTTTCTTTTTTATTCAAAAAATACTCAATGTATAATTAGAAAGAAAAGTGTAATACAATAATATTTTATAAAAAAGTAAAATTTGCTAAAGTCGCTCGAGAAAAATAAAGAAAGGTTTTCTTAGAATTTTTTGCAGAACAATGGCGCACCGTTGGGTAAAATAACTAAAGAAATTCTTGTTACAAATTACAGGCTGATAATTACGGATCATGTGAAGCAAAGAAGATCAAACTTAATAAAGTAAAAAACATCTTTAATTTTTTTTTTCTATTAGAAAGAAGTTTCAGTTCTAGTTTCAATATTGGTGGTAATCATGTTGAAGAAGAGATATTATTACTAGTTCCAATGTTACTTGCGTAATTGGAACTAAATGATGGTATAGAAAAAACCACGAAGATATCAAAGAAGAAACGCTAGTAATGTGAAATTTCGGTGATAGTCAGAAATAGAATCTGACGTACTACTGATAAAACTTGTATCAAATAACCTAACAACTATATTATAATCGATAGATATAATTAGTCCGAAGTGTTTTTTTCAATTCAAAATTACACCTAGAATAATGGAAGGTACGTGTACTACAATCGGTCTATTTAAGAAAATTAAGTTTGTAAATGCATTTGTATAATTTATTTGAAGTATATTTAAGTGTAACCTTACAACAAGCGTAATATAACAAATATGACCTCAGTTTAATGTAATAACAAAGAGTAGGATGTTATTTATTACTGAACAGTCGTGAACAAGTGCTATATAAAAGAAAAATATTCTTTCGTCTTTCTCTTCCAATTCATTTAATATACATTTTCTTTAAAAATATTAAACTTGTTGCGACAGTGCGGATAACTTAAAAAAAATTCCCGAAAAAAAATTAGATCCAAATCTATAATAAAACTAAATTACCTTGTTGGATGATGGCGTCAAAAATTCGATACGTTTCACCGCAATCATCAAGTATAGGATGACGTATGATACTATGCAAGTGATCGGGATCGAGCGATTTGGATCTACCGCGGATGTCTTCTTTACGAGGGACATCTACAGTTGCGGTTGGCACCGCGCAAGAGCTGCGTCTTCCAGAAGTTTCGTGCCTCCAACTTCCCATTTTCTTACCAAATGACCGGATCAAATCCTGTATAGACTGGTGTTTGTGCTTATGAGTGCTGCCCCCAGATTCACGCCTCTCGCGCATTCCATAGTTACTTTTAGGAGATTTCGAGCACTCGACCAACTTTAGAGCAAAATCTTTATTATCAAATCGGTCCGCATAAGGACGATGGTCAAGTTTGTCAGTACTAATTTCTCCATACAACTCACATTTGTTGTAATCATTTTCTTGAATATCATCCATCACATCATTATAAAGTGGCGAAACGAAATGCCTGTAATCATGTTTCGGTGCTGAACTAGGGCCAGGAAAATCGACGCGGGGAGGACTCTGGGTCCGAGATAACGAATGACGTCGAAAGTAAATAGGTAAACCCCGAGCCTCTTCTTGCCATGGTGGACTTCCTGCTAATCCTTGCGGTGAGTGTCCCAAGCTGCGTTGGCCACTATTCCTCCTTTGGGCAATAGGTACCCTTTTCGAAGGTTCGTTATTTCGCAGAGATACTCGGGGGCTCCCATCGCTTGGTGATATAGATCTGTTTTCATCGCTCTCTTTATTTGTCGTAGGTGTTGATTCACGAGAACTTTTTTTCAGCTTATTAAGACAATTCGTGATTCCGTGCATTGTCTTCAACTAATTATCGATATCTAAAACGTATAAACTTCAACTAATCTTCACTTATCACAAACAGTCGTAACTGTTAATCGAATCTCGGTAATTGAAACCACTTAGGGGATTAATGTAAAAAAGCAAGTAGTAAGTTAGTAGCAAAAATGTCAAACTGTGAGATAGATATACCAAAAAAAAAATTGTTTCCCGTGATTTTAAATCAACGATACAGTTTTAGCATCTGTTTATTACGTATCTATAAATAAATAAATTCATACGCCTAATCTTATGTAATTTAAGAAACATCATACAAACACAACATAGTGTATACACATACATGTGTAATCTCTAATAAATACTGTTATTTTATAATAGCGACTTTAAATGTTTGTTTTCATAATATGAGACAAATTGCGATTTAGTGTGTAATGTAACACTTTATAATGATAAGTGTTCATAGCAATAAATTAATAGTTAAAAATTAAATGTCTAATAGAATAAATTATCGACTAGTTGTCGCCCGCGAGTCCATCTGCACGATATTAAACTAAAGTTAATTAGTAACCTATGTGTCTTCCAGACTATGTTCTACACTTATGCCAAATTCCATCGAGATCCATCCACTCATACAACCTAACATTCGCATTTATAATATTAGGAAGATGTTACTGCTATTTGTGTATTTATTTAGGGGGGTATTTTTAGGTCAGCTCAGGAATCGAGCCGCCATTGTTTATTCGGATGTTCAAGGTCAACGTGTCCTATTTAAGGATTGCATTAACGTTGTAAACAGGGAAGTTGCAGACAACCTTGAAACGAAATGCCGACTTTAAGTTAGTTCGCTTAGTTTTACAGACTGTACGTGCGCGTACACAAGCTTTACATATCAACGAAATGACGTAACTTGATATTATTGCATCTATCACGTGCAATATTTTACTGGGAATTTGTAAACTGTAATACTTGAATGGGAAAATTATTATCTGTAATGTTTCAAAAAATAAAACGAGTGATAGCAATATTCTTATACAGGTGTGTGACAGTGGAATCTCGCCTTAAATAATATCTGGCACTACTATTACTTTCATTAGGTATGCAACCGAAACTTTGTCATGACATCGCCTTAAATTTGTCGTCCGGATCACAATTTGCCTCTCTCACTCTTGATCGTAGCATTTTCATAAAATTGTATATGTTTATCCAGAATTTTTTGGGCAAATACCAAAAAAAAATCGCGACAATTTCCTCAAATATGCACTCAAGATTTCCGTTGCTTTTGCTGTTTCGATTAGATTAAAAATCGTTAAAGTAATTAGAAACATAATGTATGGGTACCTAACTATGTCGCACAACACAATGCAAGACCTTTGATTGTATGATTTTGAGATGAAAAAACCAGTTAAAGAGTTGATGCACGCGTGAGACACTTTGTCAATTATGTACAATCGTTACAAGTTGACGGCCGCAGTTGATAACTTCCTGTCTGTGAACTCTAACTGCGGTTACAATAGTATTCTTGTTATAAAGCTGGTTACATCCCTTTAGAGCGATGTCACATGTTAACAGCAACAACACAACAAAGAGAACACAATTTAGACATGCCACATAGTGCGTGAATAACTAACACAGGGCAGGAGGGGCGAAACGGTAAGGGGTTCAGGAGTTGACGTATTTCGTCGTGCCTTACACTTTCCATCGAAACCTCGGGTTGTCGGCAAAACGTAGTGGTTTTAACTTTGATTTTGACTTTACATCTTTAAGCTTCTCTTTGGAGGAGTGACCAGTTATTTTTGTCAATCAGTTCCATAATAATGTTAAAATTTTATAAAACTTTCTTCACTTGTCGATATCACATGCAATTCAGTTATCTCTGTAATCTTTTATATTAAATACTGATTTACAATAACGTCATCAAAGACAAGTGTTGTGGAAAGTATTAATTGATGTAAAATTCCGACAAGAAAAAGTGCAATCTGGCCCGACCTTACTCTATTACCAGAGAGTACACATAAAGTAATGTTTAGGCCATCGCGTTTAATATCATTAACTATAAATTATCTTCAGCTAATCTGATCCAAACTTAATCTTTTGCTTCCAAGCTCGATCTAATTTTAAGGACAAGACCAGAGTCCTTACTCTATTGATTTTCGATAAACTGATAAAAAATCACACGGAGATAAAGGATGTCAATGCCTATTTACGTAAAAAAATATATAGTAAAACGCAGCAAAATTAACTTGACAGTGAGACAGGGATAATTGTTTACATTTCTAACATAATATTAAAATTTGATATTATAAAAATTGAAACTAACTTTGAGCTAATAGAAAACACTACTGAGGTAGTTTAAATTTAGATTGCCTTATCACTTCTTTGTCTATAGTGTGATGATAAGATTACGATAAGCATTCCAATGCCATGCATTAGTGGGATATGAGTGAAAATAAATCGAACAACTGTAACAAAAGTCGTTGAAACTTAAAGACTTAATTAATCCGAACAGTTAACTACGATTTACTAAAGGGCCAATTTAATACATCACATTTGACACTACGTCCAAATTCAGCAACGTAACCTTCTAATTGAATCTCGGTATCGTTCATGTTACTTTAAAACGGCGGACATAAATTTATTTCTTTTAGATTACAACTGAACAATTGCTTACTTTTTTTTAAAATTTCGATACTACTACCTAGAATCAGGCGTTCGACACGTCTGCGTTCTATGTGGTCCTAGCATTTGAACAGGCCCATTCTGAAATAAATGTTGTTTTCGGGCTCCGCCATCGGTACACACTAGCATTTTGTGATATGATAATGCAATTGAGCTTATATACGTATATATATCAGCGAAATTGTGGGCAATTGAAACGGTAGGTATAAAATGACAATTACAATGTGGGGCGGATACGGAGTTAAATTTCAATTTCTTCTCAACGCAGTCTCTACAAGCTCAATATGGATATATTTAATCGCTTTAATTGTCATGTTATTGTGTAATTTGTTGAGGTAAGTGCATTTTTAAATAAATTTATACGATAGTTAATTTTTATTTACTTATTAGAACCAACGAAGCATTTGCATAACATACGATGCGATAATAGCTCACAATTTAGGTCACAAATGAATAAAAACGCAATGCAAGACTAAAAAAAATATAATACCAGCATATATAATACAAAATAAGTTGAAACTACATATTGTTCTGTCCAAAGGTCTATGAAAATAAGAGTTATCGGAATGAGAAAGTCAGTGTCACAAGCCAACATTGACAAATGGGTCAATAAGCGGCTATATATATCATTTGAACATAAATTAACTTATATGGTACAGAAGAAAAAAATAAGGAAAGGACTAAGAAATTACAGTATTGGTAACATACAATTTGTAACCTTGTTAAGATCAACTAACCAAGGGATAAAAACTATCATGCGTTATTTCACAAAGTGAGTACTAAAAATAGAGAATGATTAATCAATTATTAATGTTAATAAGATAGCATACAATGTACATAAATAATTGTATGTTAATACCATCCCAATACTTAATATACGAGTACGTACATATACAAAGTTGATGTTAGAAAATTATTAAGGCCTTAAATTTTCAGAGGTGGAACAAATAATAAGATTATTGGAACCTACCGGACCTGAGGCATGGATAAGTTAATTTTAGTGTATACACGACGCTGTCAAGTTGATCGGAACAAACGCGGTCTATCAACCATAACCGGGTGAAAATTAAAACTATATTTAATGTTATATTATTTAACAAAGGAGAAAGACGTGCATAAAAATGTTCTGTACAGAATTTGGAAAACTAAAAAATCGCGCAGCAGTTGCAACCGTCACCTTAAGACAAAATTCGACATGTTAGTTCGGAAATTTAACAAGCTACTACTGCGCCCTTCAAAGCGAAAGACATTTAGGTGCTTGACGGTAAAACCGTGTCGTTACGTAATAATTTACTTACATATTTCTCATTACATCAGCATCACAATTTACTTCATTAAACCCTGTATCCACAAAAGTCGTCTGCTTTTTCCATTCCTGCAAGTCTTATTTCCGTTTGGTTCCAATGGAAATGCTTCCGTATGTTCATCGAATAATATTCGCAAACAGAATTTATATAATAAAAGTCCTAAAATTGTTACTTGTTGAACTCCGCAGGAACGTCGTATTACGAACAAACTTTGATACAGATATAGAAATTATCTTCACCTAATCACTATTACAATCATTGAATGTTTACTCTTGATAATTGATTTTTGATTTTTTTTTATCAAGTAATAAAAGAGTTTTCGATTACAGTTCAATGACAAAACAAGAGTAATAGCATCGCATTTGAAAATTATATTAATTATTGTTATTTTTTAAGTTTTGTAGCGAAATTGTAGCTATCAATAAATCATAAAAAAATTGTTCGTAGGCTTTTTTTCACGTGTTTATATAGGTCAACGGCATTTATCGTAAACTTCCGACAGTCAAGAACAAACCGGAATTTAATGCAGGGTCTCTAGTTTTGGAGGTGAACCACTAAAATGCTACTTTGTAGGCGCATTTTTGTAGTTTCATAGAGAATAAAAATATAAACTTATGATGTATCAATAAAATAGTGAAAAGACAAGTAATTTTTTAACAGCACTCGATGATAAAATATATAAAAATTTAATCGTTGGATCTCAAGTTACTCTAAACCTTCCTTAATAATTACAGATAACTTAAAGAGGCACTAAGCCAAATGTGTACTGCATTTGAAACGCCGATAGACAAACGGTCCAAGCAGCGGATTACCGATCTAGCGGTCGTGGGTTCGAATACCGCAAATCAACTCTTGTCGGGAACCGTATCCTAGCTTCGAGCTTATCTTGAATGGTGAAAAGAAATATATCGACAAATTAAACGGCTAACATTAAAAAAAATAAACATATGTCTGAATTCAGACTGCTTATTAAATAAGATCACAGACATAGTTTACACTAAAAATTGATAATTTTTCTTTACTACTATAAGCACATTATTCCCGCCTAAATTGACAATAATAATAATTGAATTAAGGAAATAAAGATTTTTATATCTACATAAATCATTAGAAATGTGTTTTATTTACACAAAGTTTTTATTATGGTTTTGAAACAAATGTAGGTAGAAATTGAACAATTTTTATCTTATATATTTTGTAAAAAAACTGATAATGTTGTTTTGATACGACCGTATAAATTTTATGAAGAAACGTATTTCACAAAAATAATTTTCAATATTCTAAATTTAACATCGTAGTTACGGAGTTCTTGGCAAATCTAAGTTCCTTGTCACGTAAATATGACATATCGGTAACGAGATTAAATTGATATGCATTTCAATATAAATACAAAATGTCTCAGATAAATCAGATAATAAATGTATTCCGTATATTAAATAGGTGTATATGTTAATTAAATAATAACTAGAAAAAGTTTGTTGTTATTTGTAACGCAATGTGTCAGGTTCACGTTCAATTGCCGGTAAATAATGCACACATGCACCAACATAAACAATAACTCGAACTTGACCGAGATTCGACCAACAAATGTTTCATACACAAAACTGGTTCACTAATATCCACAGGTTAGTTAACGCATCATAACGCACGAATGCATAACTATTAATTTTTAACTCTTCGACATATTATCGAAGTGTTGACAACACGTCATACTCTCGCGGCGCTCGTAGGAACACTAACTTAGTGAAATAAATAAGCATAGTGGGAACGAGAGGGCAGCAGAGTCGTGATTCGCCGGCCACCAGCGACCGCGTGGCGAGCACGCGACCTGCAAAGATGTTACTACGACTACGACACACCGACTACCTTGAATGAGAATGAGCCCTCCAAACGCACTGTCTGGTAACCTTGTCAAACCATATCAGACGTTTTATTAACTGTCTTATAAGGCGCAGGACTAGCGACATAATATTTTTACTTAATTGTACTAATTCGAAATGCAAGAAAATTTTATATCTCAATTCTTACTAATGTTACTAATATTATAAATGCGACAGTTCAATAAATAAATGGATGGTTGGATGGATGAATGTGTATTTGTTACAAGTAATCTCCCACATATTAAGATTGTTTGATTTCAAAATTAAAAAGGAGTATAGAGTTAAAACTTAAATCGTAACATTTGTTGAACTGCGCCACGGCTTATTTGAGGCATATATGTATATAACGAAAACACAGCTCACTGTGTCTACATCGAGGGTAAGCTATTCTTCGATCCTCCCTACCGCTTTCACGCCCTATATTGGTCGAAATGCATCGGACTCCATAACCTAGGTATTTATTTAAAAATGAACTGCGCAAAATTTTCTGGCGAAGAATCAAGGGAACATATTACATGATTTTGTGAGTCGGCGTCATTGCTTCGAATCATTTAAAGGAAAATATTTTAAAAACTCTTCGTAATTTCTATACCGTTTAGTAATTTTAAAATATTTCTACAATTTATAAATATCGTAAATACTAAAAAGCACGTTTGCTATTTTTAGAATTCATCTGTTTTCAATTATTTTAAATAGATTTATTACCAAATGACCTTTCCGAAAAAAATAATCTTTGATTATTAAATATTCTTCGATTACTTTCTGCCAGTCTGCCTGCTTGTATGTGTGTCCGCAAGGGCGCGTTTGTTTCGGGTAACCCCCGGAACAGGTGGACCGATTCTGATTAAGAAGTAGCTGATGCACGCAGGCAAATTATAGGCTAGTTTTTAATATCGATCTCAACTTGTTCAAAGCGATCAACCACTTGTAGTAAACCGCGGAGACTAAACTATGTAGTTTCTAGTTTTTTATTAAAATATCTACTACACGGTATATATATATGTGGATAAATAAAATAGTTGACCGTGTATGTAACATGAAAATCATGTTACTTATAACTAAAAACATTTTTTTTAATTTTTGTCTTTTTGTGTGTCGGCAGTTCTTAAGTTGGAAGGGTTAAATGAATTTTAATAAATTATAACATTATTTATACATAGAATATAAAATATTCATTATGAGAGCAATTATCAATAGGTAGCTGTCGCCCGCGACTTTGTCCGCGCAAAATTAGAAACTAACCTAATTAGTAGCCTATATGTTCTTCCAGACTAAGTTCTAAATCTATACTTTTCAGAGATGCGTTTACCTACACTTTTAGTTATCTCTTTGTCTACAAAACTCCAACATAGACGTACTTTAAGAATAATAATTGCACCTTTACTAGTAGGTACGACACACAGCCATCGACTCGTCTTTGCTACCAAATTTAGAGACGTATTTTTAAAATGCAATCACTTGGGTAAAACGAGACAAAAATACTTTTGTTAAGAAAGTTGTACATGATCTTTCGCCTTACGACAACGAATATATATGTCAAGTAGGTCAAATCTCCTAAAATATTTAGGAAATGTAATATTATACGTACTTTTAAATAAGCCAAGAAATATATATGATAAAGTTTTTGCCGTGTCCTTTATATTTGAATAGTTTCAATGGCTATTTTTATTTTATTTTCATGAAGACTATAATTAAAACAAACTCACCTCGATCATAAGCACGTGGCGTAGAAAACGTTCTCTGAAAGAAACAGAAACAAGGAAATAAATTAACAAAAATTAAAAATAAAAAAGCATGACAAAAATAAATAATAGACAGAAGATGCATGATAAAATTAACTTGCACAATGAATATGAAGTGACTTTTTAAATTCCATGATAAATAAAAATATTGCAACATAAAAACCTACAAAGACACGATTTTAGAAACAAGTTATTCCAACTCATTGCTTAATTGTATTTGTTTTATTTACATAATTACTTTTATGTCAAATAAAAATTATAATATTTATTGATTGAGCATAAATGAACCAAAAATTTTATGTAATAACGAAAAATTTACAATTAAGGATGCCCAATAGATGAGATGATTCATAAGAATGTGACTTGAAACATAGCCTTTATTCTTTTTTTAAAAAATAAACTGATCACATTATGTGAGACGGAATAAATGCAATGATTCTTGCTACGTAATCTCCAAAACAAAAATAATTCATCCTAAAACAAAAGTTATGCAACTGCGCAAATACACACAGCAATGATAAAGAACGCCGATAGCTCTTACAAAGCAACTGAAACCCGACTACAAAGCTTTAAGACATCCCACCTTTGAATTTTCTTTAAATTCGTGCTGCGACGTTAGACAAGACTGGAAGGGGAGACTACGACGAACAATGCGATTACGTAATCAGCAGCATATTCCAGGTAAATAAATAACAACATTTAAAAAATCTGCTATCTTGAGGGGGATAGGGCGCGGAGTTGTATACTTCTTTAAAAGTTTCTAACTTTAAGTGCATCATCGAGAACTGCGATCTTTGGTAGTGTCTGGATACGAGTTAAGCTTCTTTATTTTTACAATCGTGCCTATGATGTTACTCATTATTTTAAGCGATTAAAATCTCTAATTTTACATACACAAATATGAGTCGAAAATGTTAAAAATGGAACAACATGCGAATCTATTTTACTCGTAAATACCTCTAATAGAATTCGGTGATAATAATTCTTTACCTAAAGTATGAAAAAATAAAATATTTTTGAGACGTTTACAAAAAAACTTGGTTTTAATAAATTGATTATTGTATATGTTTATAATAAAACTAAATGTTTGTAGTTAAAATGGTTATTAATTAAATGAAAGCACTTTACGAACAACGTCGAACAGAGGTAAATTTACACGAAGCGCAAGCTTCTAATATAATTATAGGAAAATATAGTTAGGTCAGACGAACCCTAGAATATTGCATTAAGAATGTCACTCAGTACATAAATTAAATTAAAACAAGCATCAAATTAAAGTTTACTTAGACTTTATTAAACTATTCAATCAATGAAAATTAAATTTTTAAGAAACTTTACTATTTTAGAAAATATAACAGAAAGTTAAATATTAGGTATAAAAAGAGGGTTGCTTTTACTAAATCTGCAGACGATTGTTTATGTTCTTATCATATTAATTTGGCTACACTTGGTATCAAAAGTCTCCTTGACCTGCAGGGTCATAGAAACAGCGGCTCTACGAAGCAATATTCTTATGGCAACATTCATATGCAAATTTGAATTGTCGAATATTTAAACCAACGAAAAAAAACGATAGGTACCAATTTAGAAAATATTCTATAAACAGCTAAGTATAATTGTTAAAGGTAGAACTAATCAAACTATTCTCATCTCTCTCATGTACTTTGAAATAATGGAGATGACAATATGTTTTGTACAAGCATGTTGACAGTGGATACAGAATCTAAAAGCAAACAAGGCGTTACGCTAATTAACCACTAAGATCTTTGTATCCATTAATATACTTGTACTTTGATAAATGAATATAGCTTACAATTCATCACGCACTGGCACTAAATCTATTGTCTTCCATAGAATGCTGTACTGTTACGTAATTAAGTCATGGTTTTGTATTTATCTTAATATATAAGATTTCATCTGAAATACTCAGCGAGAAAACGTCTGTTTCTAGATTTTAAAAAGAAAATTTTAATAAGAACCTGAATAAAACATAATTAGTTTTATTTTTTTATATTGTTGTGTATTGTAATGTTAATTTGTACGACTTGCTCTACTATTATAGGTAGCTATGAGTTAACGACCCGTTGGTCCGTCAGTCCCATATATAGTAACAGTATGCCTGATACATTTCACGTATAATAAATAATTGTTTTACTATAAAATAAACCAATGCAAAGCAAATCATTATAAAGCTCTTCGTACACAAACCGACGTAAATCGTCAAAACTAATATTGGTTTAATCGCCTGAATCTCATTACGTGCGTTTTGTACACACAACGTTGAATCGTCTACGCTAGTTGTCTACAGTATAGCATAGCGACTACATGTCATCTGTATAGATTTCCTCCGCCTTCTTAAAAATTGCTGCGACATTTGTCACGAAGATCTTGACAAATAGGTTGCGAGCGTCTGTATTGTCAAGTTGATACGTCGATTTGATACATTGTATTGCGAAGTCGTTTAGCAACTAAAATCGCCAGATTGTAAAGATTTACGAAGCTTTGTGTACGAAGGGCCTAAGTAATTGCATTGCTCTAGCCATGTATGGTAAGGTAACCTTGACTTGTATTGCATTTCCGCAGTCGAAACACTTGTATGAAATATAAAATCACACCATCACATTTAGTTATACCAGAAAACTTGTGTGCAATTTGTACTAAAACTTGTGTCAGACAGACTATTGTTATAATATAACAATGTCTGCAGTTGATTCGAACATACCTATTGTATTTTTCTGAGATTTACTTATCTAGGTTCAATGTACTTTTAGAAGATTTAATGTAAAAAAAAATAAAATAAAAACTTTTACTGCTTTAAAAATGTGAAGAAAATTATCAGATAAGAGATGTTTTCATCACGGATTTTTCTATTACTGAGTTTCCACTACCGAAGCCTTCCAACAAAAACATATTACATCTTGTTTCTTTTTAAGACACTAAGCGTGATAGCAATACGTTTTGTTTGGCTATTTCAGAAGAGGAAACCATACACGTTAGATCACAACGACCAAATCGCTCATCAATCATGATAACTAAGGCGAGCCGATAAACCTTTATTACGTAGGTTAGCATTATTAATTAAATTAACTTACGTTTCTGAGACCTTAATATCTGTATAAAACATATCCTCATCCCTATCATTATCCTTGAGAAAAAAGAGATAACAATAACGTTATAAACGGATATTTAGATTTCAGAAACCCACGGTAAGTCTACAAATTTAAATTAATTGTATGTTTTACGGTAAATAAAATCAAGCATCTACAGTCGGTATTATTTCGCTATGAATGTGTGTTGTTTTCATGTATGTTGTTTTCGTAAATCAAAAAAAAATACGTCGGAAAACTCAAAATGACATATAACATAATTTTAAATTTACAATTTAATCTTTAACTGATCACAGCTAACAAAGAATATTAATAGTTACTAGAGGTATATAGTCAGTTATAAAATGTGAATGAATTTAAAGTTATTGTGCGAAATAGTGAACGAAGAAAATGGGATGAATGGGGATATTGGTACGTTACTAAAAAAACATGTCGATGAAGGTAAATGTCTGGCGATACAAAATACAGTATTGGTTCCCACATTGATGTATGGAAGTAAGAGTTGGTTTTGGCGCGATAAGGGCGTGGAAATACGACCTTGTATAGGATTAGAAGAATTTTGTAAGAAGAGTTAAAAATCTTAGATGTTTTGGACATATTGACAAGGTTGAACAAAAGGGGAATAGCAAAGGAAGTTTATGGCGCGAAAGTTAGTGGCAGTTCATAATCAAAAAGGGTAAGTGCACACGAAACAAACGAGTATGTATGCGTAGATGTATGACTTTAGAAGCGACAGAGTTGTGTTAATACCGCGCCAAAGGAAAGTCCGTGGTCTCTGCCAACCACTCAGAGCTACGTTAATTATGTTATTATTTAAATTTCACGGTAAAAACATTCATTTCATTACTTTGCTGAGTACAAAAATCATTAAAATTGTTTATTGTAATGTAATTACAGAAATATATCACTTTATCATAGTGATTACTCGGCACATGCTATTAAATCAATCAAGAAATATGATACAGGTTTAGAATATAAGTGTATAAATAATGAAACGATAATGTGCATTAAAATTACTATAAATATATAACAACATACAAATATTTCATTACTGTATATCAAAACTTGATGTGATAAACAAAATGACCTTGTACAAAGATAAGTAAAATAGACCTCACTTAAGTTATAATTTCCTACGTACGATGCAAAGAAGTCATCAGACGTCAACAAGAAGGAAACAAACACCTTTACAGCAAAAAACAACAATCGAAGCAATATTATTCATTGAACATTCTAACAATCGATATTTTTTCATAAACAATTATAAATACCGATTGAGAATTAATACATAATTTTTTACAACTAATTACTTAGTAATTCATCGTTGTCTTACTAAAAATGTTTGTGGATTAAACAATACTTTTACCTACAAACTTACAGAATTAATATTCGAGGAATATTTAGAAGTATTACTTTGCGTGTATATTAGTGGCAATTCACAATTTGTACGTTTTCTTACAAATGTATCCTTAAGTGACTAAACAATTGAAATAAACAACGAATTATTTCAATTCATTATTCATAAAATATTACCTCTTGTTGTTGCTGCTGTTGATGATTCTGTGCCACCAACCTGATACCTGATAGTTCCAAAGATCTAGGATCAAGAGATCGACTTCTTGGCTTTTCAGAATAGAGTACATCTTCTTCCCTCTTCCCTTTAATCCATCTAAAATAATTAGACATTGCGACGTACACACAGGCACGGCACTAACAAAACATGCCGCGGGAGCAACTATTTTAAGTGGCAAAGTGTTTCGCAAACTCGTGTTAACGCGGTGAGGTTATACCGCGAAGGCATCTCTTGAAGTACTGAGCGATAACGTTGTTGTCACGAGATACTAGTTTGAAATAAAACGGTTAAGGTGAGTGAACAATTTCCGAAGATGTTGGTATTTCGTTACGGAAGTGCAAACCGGTCCTAGGAGTCGTGCAATCGTGAGACCTTTCTTTTTCGGCATCAATATACTCTGAACAAAATTTTCAGCGCATCAGTTAACAGTGTATTGTCTTTCAAAGAAGCGTTATACAAAGAATGGAATACCGCGCGGAATGATTAGTACACAACAAAGTGCACAATGTACGGTCTCAAATGTTATGTTTTCCGTATTCATTTAGCCTCGATTTATCAAGCGTTATTACGTCGTGTTTCACGTAGTTTAACGCCGACTGATTGCTCTTCCGTCCGTCCCTCATGTAAAACTATCCTTTATATAACATTGTAGAAAGAATTAAATATATTTAAAGACAAACAATTGTTTTTATTTGTAAGCGAAATGATCGAACAGGTGAAACTGAAATTAAATAATATTTTACTGAAATGTTTTTAAAACTTTTCCTAATAATTTACCGAATTAACATAGAAAATTGTACTGATATTTCTTATAACCGTAGAATGGTACGACATAAGCGTTAGGTTGGATATAGTTCACCGGATAAACGAATGGCCGGATTGAACCCAAGACCGATATATCTGTAATCCGTACCCTTAACCATTAGGCTATTGGCGCTTCATCAACTGTAAACTCATAGTTTCTTTAATGTTGAATCTTGATCCTGCAGGATTATCATAACAATACCACATATGGTAATGTTACACGCCTAGCCCGTTGTTGAAAAGACGGTTTTCAAAAGGTCAAATGAGAAAAATAGTACTGTTTAACACTGCGTAATTAACTTATAGCTCCCTCACTGCCACACTCAGAGATTTATGGTTGCCTTATCTTCGTGTGGATTTACCAGACTAAATGCCTCACAAAATCATTAAGCGGTACTTCTTAGTGTTGATTTTATACGAGAAGTTGCTAAGGGTCGCTTGTGACAGATTATAAACGATGAGAGATTGTTCCTCGTGTAAGAATTTGCCAGGCTAGTACCTGCATCCAAATGCATTTTATAGTTAGAATGCATTAGGATTTTAAAACATAATTAAAACACATATGTATTTAAAATACAACTTCTTCCTCGATCGAGGTTACATATCATAGAAAAACACTATATTCTTCTAATCATAGTCAAAAGATAAGATTAAAGATAACTAGATCATAGAATCACCTATTGAATCGTGTCTATCAAATTATTTTAACTATTTTACAACACATCTTTTTACCTCTATATTTGCATAGATACTAGCTGTCGCCCGCGACTCCGTCCGCGCGGGAATAAAGATAGATAGTAGCCGATTCTCAGACCTACTCTATTGAGTCTCACAAAATTTCATGAGAATCGATCAAGCCGTTTCGGAGGAGTATGGGAACGAAAATTCGGACACGAGAATTTTATATATAAGATATATTAACAGTTGTTTGTATGCCTATAGCCTATTTTCTGATACTAGTCACATTAGGATGAAAGTTTATATAGCCTAATCAGAAATATAAAAAACTTCGACATTTAATAAGAAAAAAATGAAACTAATTTCTTTACGTACATTAGAAAGTGATGTACTAAAGATTGAAGCGCCCGAGACAAGGAAGTTATCTTCTTGGTTAGGCTGACTTTAATTAATTTTAACATTAAAAAAAACAAATAAGACATTCAAATCCATACGTATTTAGACTAAACAGTATTTTATAACATTTCCATTTTAGAAATGTTTAAAATCATTTATGTTATTTGATTAACAAGGTCTGAAAGATGTATCATCATAACAATGCAAGTGAAAACAATTAGGATGTAAAATTAATGTCTGACTGTCTATCTTAATAGGACCTTTGATCGTATGGTTAAATTTAGATGCAAAATAAGTGCGCACTTCGAGGTCAAATTAATGTGTCTACATTGGATATCAGTCTTTAACGTATATGTAGTCCTTTCGAGGTAACCAATTATATAACTTAAGATAATCGAAATAAACTCGATTACAACTACTAAAATATCTTTGAATAACTTCTTGCCGTAGATGCTTACTTCTATTCAGCAATATTAGATGTTGTCAAGAAATCTTTAGCGAGGTTGAATGTCTTGCAGAAATTTTAATTATAGATAAGACGATATTTTTAAATTTTCAATTGTGCGCTTTGAAGCTTTATCTCATGATGGGTAAACAACGCCATCTACCTGGGTAACTTGGAAATAATGCAATGTATAACCACGCCATCTAACGAAAACAAACATAAACAATACTTACCATTCGTCGTTTCTGATTAACTTGTTCTGGTTGAGGATTCGCTGATGTCATGCCTCTAAACATGTCGAGTACTCTTGCAATTGGACTTTGTCGCCTATACAACAATTCCGGACGCAAAGTATGAGCGTACTGTGAGGAAAACAAAACAATAAAGTTTAATAATAATTTACCTACTTTTCATAACAATAGAATTCAGTATTACAAGAGTAATAAAAATAAAACATATTACATTACTAGCTGTCGCGTGCGACTCCGTCCGTGACAGATGACGATATATTTTATACAGAAATTTTGGTCTCAGAAACCCATGGTAAATAACTTGTATGTGTTAATAACTTACCATTGCGTCACTTCCTTGCTGTGTAGATGGTGTAACAGTTGAGTTAGGTCCTGAAGCTAATTCGCTGGTATCGGAGACTGTTTTCTCATTTTTCTGGACTCCACCGGACTTTATACAAAGAAGACAAACTAATTAGTTTCAACACATGAAATGCTACATTTTTTTTTATATAAAAGTGAATTCACCTCGAAAGGCGATGGCAGTGAACGTATTAAAATGTACATCGCGAACAAGTGATACTTTTAATATAAAAAGTAGTATTCTTGCCTTACCATTAAATCTGCACCGTGGGCATGAGGCGAAGAAGAGCCAGATACAGTGCCTTGATCTCCTGCCTCGGTTTTCTGACCATCTTTAGGCCCGCCACCTGATTTTGTCATATTCTAAAAGAGAAAACAATATCTTTAATTCAAAAATTCAAAATCAATTGAAGTGTTTCTTTTTATAAAATATCAACGAGAACAGATGTGTAACCTGTGTACATTTTATTCTATAAAGCCAGAAACTAAAGGGAATGTCAACAATCAGTTCCAAAAGAACTTAATCTTACTTGAACCTAATATATGGAAAAAATAATATTATTTTAACGTTAATAGTGAATGCATACCTGAACAGTTGACTTAAATTGCTGCATTATAGACATGTGTCGCTTTGCATCTCCGCGGGGACGTGATTTGAAAATATCAAACAAGGCTGGACGTCTGCTTACCCCACTTGTACCTATAACAGAAAAAGAATATTTTAATTTAATTCAAAACTTAAAGTAAAAAAAAAACAAATGGGAATAAATTATATCCCAACAATTGTTACAAATAGATTTGATTCCCATGGAATAGAAATAAAGGTTGAAGTTTCATGTATTAAAACTCAAATTCGTTTGGCGCTATCAAAGCTAATCTCTTTAGTTTAAACATCGTGTACAAAATATGTTTTTTTTCTCGACATAACATACAGACACTCCAATTTTATTAATATGTATTGTATAGATTACCGTGTATAGTTTGTTGATATAGTTGGTCAGCCTGCCCATCGTCAGCAGATCCTCGACGCTTCCGTTCACCAACTGATTGTGAGCTACGGGTGATAGCTGCGTCCAAACGCTGGTCTGAAAAGATTTACATATTTACCAACACATAACAGTCAAGTAAACCAAATAACAAGCAAGCAACTTAGTATATTTTTAGCCGACTTCAAAAAGAACGAGGTTATCAATTCGTCTGTATGTTTTTTTTAATATACAACGTTTGTAATCCTCTGATCTGGGAAACATATTTTAGAAATTATAACGTTAATAACAAGGTAATTTTATTAAAACATGAACAATCAGTTATGTTACTTCTTAACCCAATGGTACTATTTTTTAATTATTTCTTACATCATTAAAACCAAGTAGCATATGCTGCAATTATAGGAGATAGACGATAGAGGACTTATCACACAAGTTAAAAGGGAAATAAAGATACTTTAATTTGTTATTTTATTTTATTATAGGTACCCCGTCGATATAATATAGGCTACGCTCTATGATCACAGTAAATCAATGACTTTGCGGTGCATAATAACTGCGTGTATGCGTTACGCTCCCGGGAATATCTCGGTCACTTTTACTATCCATTTTATTGTATCCGCTTTTACTTCGTATATAAAAAAGCTCTGATGTACAACTTATTTTGATAATTACCAGTCAATTGTAGTACAAAATACCAAATTGTTGGTTATACTGCATATGCAAAATTTGACACATTTGCCTACATAATACTATCCCAAGTGTAATACATAAATTTCCAGTTTTACAGAACTTAACAAAAATTTTTTACGCAGGTATTATAAAAAAAAGTAGTATATTAAATAACTACGCGACATAAACGTTGTCGTTGATGGAACAAGTAACGTATTTACTTTGGATTTCTGAGACCAAAACCTTTGTTTAAATCAAATACTTAGGCGCTGTCGCATTCTATGACCTGCAATGTTAATTTCAACAGCTCTTTAGGAGTAGTAATAGACGACTATATCGAGTTGCTATCTCAGTGTCAGCGTATGTTATCGGGTTCCGTCAAATAAACGGCGAGACCGTCCGCATTATATAAATTGCCATTTACCAAAATAACTCTAACGCTAATACCGCTATTTTCGCGTAATATTAACGCATTGAAACGGCATGCATTATGCATTTGTTACGCTCAACACCACAACAAATTCCGATGGCGTTCGTCATAACAACGATTACTGATAAGTTTATCGATATTAACTAACATTTGCTTAACATTTATTATTACTATTTTATAGCAAAAGTTAACTAACGAACATAAATTACATAATTTTGTTTATGTATTAATATTTTATAGAAGGTTACTTTAATATTAATTGTGTGTTAATTGAATACTATTACATTCATAGCAGCATTTGGCATAGATGAAAAACATAGCCTGAAAGAACTCATAGGCGTTACGTTTTTTTCATTTCAGACGGAGTCGCGGGCGTTACAAGAATACCTTTAGGAATACCTTTACGATAACGAATTGGTGATGGTCGTTAACTAATTTTTTAAAAAATATTAATTATTCTTTCTATTTTTGTTTTAAATTTTATTCTCTAAATTGTGTAGAAACTGTATTTATGTATCAACTGTGTTAGTCACTCGTAAGAAAAATAATAAGGTGATAAAAACACTTGAGCGATTAATAGTGCAACACGTTGACTTTGATCAAAGTAAACGCGCATTCGTTAACTGCTCGTCCACCGAGTACATTATCCGCGTTGCGATCGTATAGTCAGCGTCAATACGTCGATACGTCATTGTCCGGTGCGTGCGGGTGACCGAGTTGACGACTGCACGTTAGCCTTTAAAGATTTTATAATTTATTTATTAAGTATGCTAACAGCGAGTGTTTGCTTGTTTAATATCTATGCAATTCTATGTAAACAAAACACTCATGACCGTGTTACCGAATTTCAAGCAGCTAGCTATTTAACTTGTCTATGGAAATTTAAGAGCTGGTTACAACGAAATTTCACTGCCGAAGCATTTGTTTTAAATAACACTTGGTTTCCCCCCGGGACTCCGCCTGCGCGGAATTAAAAAAAATATCTTAATAAGTAGCCTATATATTCTTCCATGGTATGTTTTACATGTGTACCAAATTTCATCAAAATCCATTGTGCCGTTCTGAAGATACCTTCACACAAACACCCATCCATCCATCTATACTTGCGCATTAATAATATTAATAAGTAACATTACGTTTCAACAGTGGAAACACATAGTTAAAACATTTATAAAGTTACATAGCGACGACGTCAGTTGCGGCTTGAATGAGTCGAATCGACTGGGAAAGTACCATGACCTCACAGAATAGACCTGCTTTGCGCAGCTATACATTACGTGAACATTCACACAACAAGTTAAATGAATGTATAGTAGAACACCATAACTTACAATAAGTAACCTACTCTACTTTAGCTTATTGAAAAGCATACAAAGGCGAAGTTAATAAGTTATGTTCACTACCCCTCATTTAATAACAAAAGACGAGCAGTTATTAGCTTATTTAAAGTATAGAAAAATCAAATAGATCTCACTTAAATTAAGACGTTAAAATCACTAAGGAACTCTTTGTAATACTAGCATTTAAATGGATAACATAGAGATATAGGTACTTTATAACCTTTACGTAACATTCTTTTATCAGCCACTCTATGTGTCTAAGTACTGGCGAGGCGCCAGATATACGGCAACTCAAATACTACGTGGGCTCATACTGACCAAACGTCACGGTACGGCTGTGGAAATCTATGCTCATTATTTTTAAAATCGCACATTATTCAGAGATAAAAAATGGTAGTAGACATATAGCACTAATATTGAGTTTGTTTTCACTCACGTAAATATGGATCCAGTATGTCGTTGTACTTATTTTGTTATTAGGCTTGTTAAGTAAACGAGTTTAGTAAGGAACTTTTAACATATACGAAGTAAACCAGTTTAAATAAAAACGTTAAACAAAAAAAATTACCTCGTTTTTGTCTTCTCTCATCACTGCTCCTTCTTTCTTTTTCTTTTTTAAGATTTGTTTTCTTCACAGCTTCGATTTCTTTGTATGAAGCCTGCGATCCCCAAGTGCCAGATCGGCTCCGCTTGGCTTCTTTCTTATCCAGCTTATCTTCTACAGATTGTTTGAGCGGATCGACTACTTTAGATTTGGGCTTAACAACTTCTTTCTGGAAAATAAACATCCAACGTTGACTATACAGGTTATACTATGAGATCTCAGCGTTAGTAAATAATACCAAATGCTATACGCGTATTGTATGAAAAATTCCCGAAGATTGACGATTTTACCAAGCAAACAATACATAAATACTTAAACTTACTTTAACTTAAAAGCCTAATAATTAAATCAGTGGTGTTTTTAAGCAATCAAATGTAGTTAGTAATTTAGATGGGCTTACCTTTAATTCTTCTTTTCGCATCACCCATATATCTTCTGAGCTGGTCGGTATGCCGTCCACCGTAGATCTTATTTCTATTAAACTACTGTCAAAATAATTCTTATCTCGGTGAAGGTTCTCCCCAGCAAAAATTGATCGCACACTTCGTCTTTGCTCTTCCGCTCCTTTCGTACCAAAATGTACTGTGTGAGCGTTATGAACTTGTGAACGAATAGCTTTCTCAAACTGAGAAGCTGGCGGAGGTGGAGCTGCTTCGGCGGTAGTCACTAAGAATTTGTGTTTTGCACCCATTACAGTGCGCTTAGAAGATTCCCGCTCATCTGTTGAAGAATCTTCATCCTGGGATTGCTTTTTGCTGCTATGTATATCATTTTCTATGTGGTCTGTACTCCTATGAGCCAGCCAAGCTTTACCCAGCACGTCCGATGTATCTTTCTTTTTTTCATCATCCTCGTCTTCTTCACGACATTGTGATAGGCGTCGTCTCTCCACAAACGGAAATGGGGAATTAGTGTTACGACTCGAAAGATTGTTGCAATGGTTCATAAAATAATGTTGGAAGAAACTGTCAGTTTCGGGAGTGTCATTCTCTCCTTGAATAATATCTTTAAGTGCAGCTAAAGATGTTATAGTGTTATAATTAATAGCGTTTACCAAATCTTCGCTATCTGTCGAACTTTCAGAGCCATTGCCGGCGTCATCTACATCCAATTTGCTGACTTGCTTGCATACTTGATCCAAAGTCAGGTCTGTACTTTCTGTCTCCATTTTTTTCGTCTTCTCATTTTTTAACTGGGTATTCGAGCTCTGTTCTGATTCGGAATCCATTGGACAGCATTCGAAGCAATAAATTCATGCAATTAATTTACGAAAGGAAACTAGATCTCTTTGCACACAAATCAACCACAAATAGTCACATGTTATTGTTTTTATTTGTTCTTAAGTAATATCGAAACTAATTTTGTGACTTCCGTCACCGATTGGTCGACATTTTACTGTGTCTAATACGGAAACACATACCAATGTACATTTCACTGATCTAAAAAAAACATTTTTTTTTAATTATCACGTCTCTTTCGGTTACCCATTCCTTAGGAAAAAATTATGAAAGGTGGAAAAGGACTAAGTTGGATCCCTAGCATATCTGTGTAGTGTGCAGTCATGGTATGTTACCGGTCGAGACGTCTTTTCGTCATCACGCAGATAATTCAAGTGCAGATTAAGAGAAAGAACCTATTACAAAATAAACATATCTTCATCCTGATTTTAACTGGATATTACATTGTCAATGTGTGGCATATCGGCCAAGGATATATAACTATAAGGTTGATCATTAAAACATTAGAGATTGCAATAAAGTCACAGATTTGAATTGCAATTAATATTTCATTAATTCTGATCAGACGCAAAGCGTTTGAGATAAATGGCCGGCCAATGCAAACAAGCATGAGCAAGGCCAGACTTATCTAAGGCAAAGTCTATGACGTCTATAATCTGTATTTGCTCAAGTCAATTATTGTATATTGCATTCTTATATACGATAGGCAAAGATTACGTAAAAAAAACTATACTGTCATACAGATTATCTTTTTTATTTTACGTTAAAATCTGTTTTCGAAGTGTTTGTTATGTACACGACAAGAAAAGAACAACTATACCGAAGTTCAAGTCAATCGTATTTAATATATTTCACTCAGTCGACACGTGGTAAAAATCGCTTATTATAGATAAGAATAAGAATATAAAATTTGTTCTTTATGATGTAGGTCAACAGCAAAAATCAAATGTTCTTGTCATTAAAATTTTAGTTAAATATTTTTTAATTGAAAGAATGATAAGGAGAATCTTAACCTAATTACCCAATTATCAAATAATCATATAGACATTTATGGTTAGAATTAAACTTTTCATATATATTGTAGTGTAGGTAGACAAAGATAATGGTTATTTCCCATTGTTAGTCATAAATACGTCAGTGAAAATTCAATGTGTATGTTAACTTAGAAATTCAAGGTGATTGATAATAAACACCAAAGATATATAAATAGTTAGCAAAGATAACATTAAATTCAATGCAAAAGAAGTTGGTTATCTCAGCACGTCCAGTCTTTAATCAAACAGTTGCTGATAAGAAACACAAGTCGGAAATGATGATTAAAACCACGTCTAAGAGAGGACTAAGATAGCTATAACTTTAGTACATATTTCAATAGAATTTAGTACAAAATAAAATTTATATTCACTTTCTGACATTTTCAGTTACAGACCGGGCAGTTCAATTCTTTTAGTTCCTCCTTATTCCACTTATATGGGGTTGACGTGGAACATTTTACAAAACTTAAGGTTTTGACCTAATTTTTTACAACTGGCCGCCTGCCTGTTACCAACCAGTCTATTAGAGTCTATAATTGAAATGTTAGAATCTATACAGTAGATATGAGAGAGGCCTGTTCTTAATTGTCCAAAACAATATTGTCAAATACAGTGTCCTATATCATTTGTATGTGTTGTGTCATCGTACTGGCCTTACCAAGGACATGTTATTTATTGCTTTGTATCACACCATTGTTACAACAATTGACTCTATACATTGACTCATTTAAATAATGAATACTAATTTGTGTACAAAAATAAGTGATTCTATTAATATTAGGTGTATCCATTGCGTTTCGTACCATTGTATTTTTGATTATAATAGTAAAATAAGTAACATATTTTAAAGATTTTTTTGATATTTTTTTTAGGTAAATCATAATCTTTACAGAAACAAAGTTTGTGATAGTATTCATTGAGGTCACAAACCACAAAACATTATATTAATGAACTTTAATATGAGGTCACAGGTTTTTCTTCCAGTCAAACTTTTTGTTTGAATTTTAATAAAATATTGTTCACTGTATTTAAACATGTCAATATATATAGTTGGTGATATCAAAAGAATCAATCAATAGAATCAGAAAATAAGCATTGTCGGTTAGCATTTGTTTCCGTTACATGCATAACTGTGGGTTCTGACTGTCATGAAACTTGTGGTTGTGTCTGTTTTTTCAAAGAGAATGTAAAGGATGACAATATGTGTCAAAGTCTAGTGTCACTGCAGTTGAAACCCACATTCAAGTTGATGTTTAAGAAAATGAATAATGTGTAACTGAATTAATAATTTTTAAGTAAAAGATACATTCCTTTTAAGCATTATTTAGATACAAGTTTATTTTAAATTCAAAAATATCGGCTAATTACATATAAATATACAAATTATATGTAATGTTCTATGTTTTCTAAATAATAATAATTTTTAAAAAGTTAGCAAAGGAAAAAGAAGATTTTAATAAAGAGACTAACCGTTACTTTTAAATATATTTTTATATAAAAGTAGTAGGACCTTCCTCAATGAAACTACGGTACAGGGATAAACGAAAGAGACGTGACGAAATTATTTGTAGAACAAACCGTAAACACATCACATCGCATCACCATTAAAGTCAACACAATGACATCTCATAATTTGTCACTCACATTTTATTTTCACCTCCGTTGTTCATAAAATAACATAAGCGAGTAGTAATTTTTTTTTAAATATCTTGAATATTAAACAATTTGCAAGTTACCACAAGGCAAAATGTTCCCACTTTCCGCATATAATAGACAAAATAATTGTAGGAAACGACGACACTGACAAGTTAATGACACCTAATAAGTTAGTATTGCCAATTAAAAATATTTGTGGTAATTTTTCCACGTGCTTTCACTTTTGCAAATCGAGATTTTTATAAAAATTCTAGAATATTATTATGAATATTTTGGAATGATTATTTGGAACATAAAATAAAAAACACTAGGACGAAATTAACAAATTTTTAATATAACCTGGTCAGGAAAACAGAAAACCTCGTCGTGTGACGAAAAACCTATGAAAGTTAAGTTTTTGATACTGGCAACAGCAATTTAATTTAAAAAATAAAAATATTGTTATGCATTGATGTCTATAAATGGATAGGCTTTTGCTTTGTTTCGATTTAAACAGACAGTTAATTGTATCTATACTATTAGTTCGACTCCTAATCACCGCTACAAACTACAAACAGCTACCATCAGCGTCAAAATGGCGGAAACCAAATAGTCACTTAACACAATGTACTGTAGCCAGTTTATTTATACAAGTCAGTGTTGCCATGGCATTCGTATTGTAGAATTTTGTCGGTTAAAGAGAAAAACTGCCTTTTGCTCACTATAGATGTCAGCATGACCGAGAGTTACTATGCATATAATATTCTAGTGTGTCTATTTAAGGATGATAAGATTGAGAATTATATAATGTTTTTTTTAAGATATTACAGTGACTCCAATTTTATTCAACTGTAGATTACACCACTTGGTTTGACGACGAAGATGTTAAGTACTGCAATTATAAATGGATATTGCTGGTCAATCTTTAGATCTCGTCACCTATTTTACACTGCTGGTAATTCTTTTATAAAATGAATTAAATATTGACCAAACCTTAATTTCATGATTTTCAACTAAAAATCAACTGATATTATCGTCACTCTTAGATCCTTCTAATAGTTAAAGGAAAAAAAACGCTAAGAACTTATTTTTTTTAATAAGAGGAATAGGGCGGGAGTAATTAGAATACTATGCCTAACGTTTTAGTATTTTATACTTTACGTTTCAAACAAATATAAACCTGTATGAGTTACTTGAAATGGCCTACTTGTGGAGCAGAGGGCGTCACTGATTGTGATAGTTTAAAAGTTAAATAGAAATATTTCTTCATAGTACAATAATTTGGGAATTTAAAGTCTATTATCACGCTCATTAGCGGTTTAAAAATAATAGCGCCGCTTTGCGTAAGCGTTAACAATAGAACTATTGTGTCAAAGATTGATTGGCATCAAAAAGCTTCGAAAGAATTTCCATGTGAGTATTTATTTTGCCATATCGTGATTCTGCAACTCGACATTACAAAATTATTTTGCGCCCACATCCACAATGTATTTACTTGTAAGTCTGCCCGTTTCTAACAAGCGATATAAGTTAAACGAGATTTTAGCACGAAATACTTACTTGATACAAAATATTTTATATTCCATGTCATTACACTTATGATACATGCAGTGGATTTATGTGTATCTTCAAAATCTAGCTTTAAGAATTTCAGATAGAAAATTTCCAGACCAACATTTTTTTTGATTATTAATTTTTTTGCTCCTCTTTTTTCCTCTACTGCTTTAGCGGCGCCATAGTGGCCAAAGCTTATTATTTATTTTGATTTCTAAATTCTTATTTGCCAAAATCATTGGCAAAAGACCTCATTTGTATTGAACACGATGATGCGTTTTTAACAGACCTTGCAATTGATTTCGAATATAGCAAGTTGCTGCATAAGGCAACAAAAGCGAAAGTATTTTGTTCGTAAGGCATTAAAGTAAATTGTGTGTATTGAATCGTCGTCCGTGCCGTATTCCTATTGTAAACATGAATTAAAACGTAATAGCTGAATCAATCTTTGGCATATAAACGTTATGAGGATGCAGGACTTTGGGGCACGTAGAATTATTGGTATCTGATTGATACTTTGATAACTGACTGAAATGTCTGTTTCTTTAATTTAATTTTTTTACACTTTGCACATATATTGTAAATAAAAGTCTAATATTGAAAAACCATTGAATTCAACTAAGTAATTTTTTACGTAGACAACATAATAAGATACAATATGTCGAGGTTTATTGTAGACTCATTTGTTTTTCCTTGTATTCGAATTAAACATCGGCGAAAGTTTCATAAGCGATTATTTGGTATTTTTCAATTCACTAAATAGAGGAAGAAACCTTTTAGATATCGTTTTAAATAAATGTAATCCTTACAATTCGCATGCTAAGTGACAATCACTTGTGTTGGAAAATGGCAAATTTCAAGTGTACATTACGCATTATCACTGGTTGGACAGCTCGATTAGATATTACTTAACATCTGAGCCCAGGTCGTCCTCACCTTTGACCTCAATGAAAGTGACTAGCCTCAATGTGTAACTTTTAACTTCATTTTCAATCCAATGACCGAATTACCAATCTCTGCATAACTGTTAAACTATTTCATCTTAAAAATAGTCTGGTTTTATTATTAATATTTAATAATTATTATTATTAACTTTCATAGTAAGTGAAACATTTTTAATTGAAATTAAACTTTTCCTTATAAAGGCTACATGAAGCAAAATACGAAATATATTACCTTAATTATTCCCGTCATCGCGTTAAAAAATAGCTTAGTAAATAATTCTGTACATTTATAAAATAATATTAAAGGTCACTATTAACTATGTAATAAAAGAATATGAACACATTTGCCGTAAAACATTTTTAGAAATTCTTAATTAGCATGTTATTGTCAGTATCATTGTACAGAGAACATGATTTCGTCTATTTGGTAGGCAACAAATTACCAAACGGCGCTATGTGGACAATGATCGGTATGTGTGGTGTCGTGTGTGCCTCTACGCATATAAATCAGGTAAATGATGCCGGGGTGGCGGGCGGACCAGTGCAGCGACACCGAAACTTGGAGTGTACCCAAAGTGCTCGCGTTGGAACGGCAGATCAAGCGTGGCCTCCGTACACTGTAGACCTGCACGCAACCGCTCCGCGGAGAAAGGACCAACGGCAGTGCCTCTTGCGACACACGCGGCCCCAACATCAACATGAGGATACTCCCCTTGTAAGTAACTGCACATCACTTATTTCACCCATCTCCCAGCTTTCTATATTCTGTAGCTACATCTGCAAAAGTCTCAGCTGAGCGACTGCAATTGCGATGTCATAATATTGCAATTAACCGTCCAAAAGGTGCCGGTGTTTGCTAATTTTGTGTATAAGGTGTTCAATTCAGTCCTTGTTTTAACTTTTCGCCCCGCGATTTTTTTACTATTATTCGTAAATAAAAATAGTCATTGATTTCTAAAGTATGCAATATACCTTTAGAAATCAAAGCCTATATATAGAGACGTGCAATTTGAACAAAGTAGTGTTCTCAAAAAGTGTTTTGCCTTTCTAATATGGATAGGATTGGTGTTGGAGACACAAAGGTGTTGTGTGACGAGGAACACTGTACGAATGGATAGTGATTTATGTCTTATTGTTTTAACCTTTCAAAATGTCACGATTGGTCGTGCGTAAAATTAATATGTAAATTAATCAAAACTGCTTTTATCAATATTTTACACAACACATGTTGGATGTAGATTTCCTGGTAACAAATTTTGAACAGACACCAGAAAATTATCTAAATGGAAATATTCATCATTAGCATTAAATATTTTATGATTTAATTATACTTAATATTAGTTGTTTTATGCCAGATTGAAATCCTGAAAAACTAGTTATTTAAATAAAGCAGTGTTCAAATAATGTTCAATATGTAATTAAGGAATAATTTTAAATTTTAATTATTTTTTTTAATTGGAGAACAACGAATATGTTAATCCCATAGTATATGTGATTCGTTGTTCTTTCACAAGTGATGACTTATAAACCTCATTATAGCCAGTCACAGCTTGACCTAGTGCACCGAACCAATTAATTTTCAAACTAATTGACCGAAACCGCGAACCGGTTTCCTCACTTACACCGTCCCATGTTGAAAGTTAGATCCGCGACCTACGATTAGGCAATCGTCGTTATGTAGGATGAACAGTCACAGTTACGAGCAAACTCTGAGCTTTCAATTAGTCAATATAAACCATGTTACGTAAACACTTTGATAATATCAAAGTGTACATTTTATAGGCATAATAAGATAGATACAATCATGTCGTTGCTTATTATAAGTATAAAAAATACATATCTTTTTAGTCAATTTACATATCCGGCACCCAAAAACTATGACTACATGATAAAGATTTTTAGAACCACATTTATCTAACGAGAGGTTTAAGTACTTATAATTTCATTGATAACTGTGATAATATATTTACTGCGATTAACTAAACTTTTTATTTATGCTTCGAACGAGCAAAAGAAACTATTTTTAACTATAGACCACATCATTATATAGAAATCAAAGGATATACAAATAATTAAAATAATTTTTGTAATTACGTATCGTTAAAATAAAGATAAACAAGGAGTATGTCATACGCAAGTGTAACTGGATAAAGATGTTCAATAATACTTACCACTTACTCAACTCAAACTTTACGAACATAACCATTTGGCAATAAAACACTGTTGTGCAACTAAACTATTGACATTTGCCGATGTATTTACGATGCAGGGACGTGCATACATTCTATATTTCAAAGTTTCTTTCGCACCTAATTCATACTTATATAATGTTAAAATCTTCATCCACAATATTTCTTTAAGAAAGATTAGACATGTTCTAAATTCATTTGTGCAATTTTACTTGTTTGCCTAACTTTAATTGTAACCTTTGTGTTTTGTGGGAAGATAGGATAGAACGCTTCTCATGGTTTAATTCAATCAGATATATGTAATTTCACAAGCAGTAATTGTTAAGACAAAAGCCAAGTCGATGCTTGTCTGGCTTTAAATGGACCTAGTTGATAATTTTAAGGAATTCAATTGATTGCTTCGCCTTGCCTGCTCGTCACAGTCCAAGGGCTGTACAATCACTACGACAGGCTGCCGCATTTTGTCACAAGGCCATCTTTACTTCTTGCTCCTTCTAATAATTATTCCAATAGCCTTAAAGTGAATAAAATAAATTATCAAAGCTCCTAAGCGTATAGAGTTCACATCGAACACGATTGTAGAAAGCTGCACTTTTTCTGACGTGACTTGGGACATAAACATATTCGAGTTATCTGCGCTGCATATTGAAGAGGGCATATTCAAACATAACAAAATAAACCACTAATCTATGTCCACATCAAATGACTAAACATATATCTATCAAGAATGAATTACTAGAAGCGTGCACTCGCATTATTTAAAAAGCGTATAATTTGTACACGTATAAATTGAGCATACAAGCACAAACATTCCGTGACTTTGTGACTTATTATATAAAAATATAGAAAGTTGGATATGACATTATAAAGTACGATCGGAAGCGGATGCGGAATCTGCTAATCATTCATTCGACCTGACCCTGGAGTTGATCTATTACTCAACTACCGATGATCCGTGAGATGTTGGTACATATCGTCAGTTGTAGAGAAATGTTCGCACTTGTTTCTGACACTTGTATATCTGTTTACCTGTCGTTGAATGTCGTAGAGTTGAACCCGTCCACCTCCGAGCACGGCAATCACCCAACCTCGGCATGCCACTCTCAAATGACATTAAACGCCATTGAACTATTTGGCCTACATTCAATGGCAATAATACATAAAAATTAATCAGGAAGTATTTTTAAATGTAAAGTTTCTTTGTGGAGGATGAATTATAAAAAAATTACATAACTATTGTTGCTTATGAAATATAAACTTTGACATTAAACTAACCTTTATATTACCACTTGGGCTATATTAAAGTTTTTTTAAGTCGTAACCATGTACATGACGTGAATAGTGCTTTAACATATTGACTTTTAAGATACTTGTTTTACCATTTATCGTGATTTCGTTGTAATGTTACTTCGGCCGGTAGGTATGTGACTGCGTCAGTATATAAAGGTTGGACGTGCAAGGACAAAGCTCGCAAAAACTTAAAACGTGTACTCAAAATCAGACAGACGATAAATATTATTTGCCTTTGTGTGTACACTTAATAGATTTGATGCTATGTAAATATCTTTACACATACTTGACATTATGTGCAATATTTTCGTTATTCAATATAAGTAGATGATGAAACATAGAGATTATGATAAATAAAATGAGACACCATTACAGTTTTATCGTTGAATTTTGGGACACGCTGTATAACTGTAGAGACAGGCCTATAATTCTTCCCAGTCAAGCGTATTAGATTGAGAGATTTTTTTTTCATGAATACCGCCCCCATTAATAAATATTTTATCTGATGGTTAAAAATATCTATTTTCCCAATTTCAGCATCGTTCTTTTGACGTGTTTGGCGTGGCAGGCATCTGCACGGGCCCAGGACGAGAACGAAGCGCGGGCGGCGCCCTCTCGCGGCCTGCTCAAGCGAGGCTTGCTTACCAAGGGCAAAGCTACCACAACTACCACCACACCTGCGCCACAGGTAATAAGATCGAATTACTCCAACCGTGCATTTCCACAGCCAAAATATTCAGACAAAAACATAATGTGTCACACTTTTGTCAGAGAGAATGATAGAGATAACAATATTATAAAAACCTTGTAAATATTATTTCGCAATGAAAACATATTGTTACCGACATAGATACCAGAAAAACCTATATATCCTTTGTGGGCGTTTCCCGATTGGCCGATCGGCCACACCAAAAGTAAAACAATGTAGGATTCAAATCCTGTAGATATTGGTCAGAATATTCAGGAATGTCGTAAGCCACTTTAACAAGGTTTCCTTAATGTAATCTGTACATGCGAAATTAATATAAATTTTGGAGCCAAAAGAAAGCAGGTATACATTATGTACTGAAAGCAACTGGAGCACATAGCCTTGCATGTTAAATGTGATACACATTGTGATAGAAAGACAATTATTCCACGTACATATACGCTCCACCTTCCAACGATTGCGGCCTTAAAGTTTCACGATTACGTTCTAGTTTCGAATTCTAATAAGATTCGGTCCAAGAGTAGGACATAGATATAATTGCAATACAACAACCGCCAATAAAACTGGTTTCAAGAGCAGGCCTATGACCATACCATATCTGTCTTAGACGTCCGCCTATATTTCGTATGCAATATAAACCTACCGGCAATACCACATTCATTGTTAATGACTTAATCGAAATCAAATATTTAAAGCTGCCATACAATTTTAGTAAGTCTTCATTCATCTCACTTTCGTGGGGTCGGCGTAAACTTTAATATCTAAGCTTAATTTTTAATAGCCAAAAATATTTTATTAAATAAATTCTATTGTTACAATTGTGTTTGTTGTAGGCAATTACGTATGAACTAGGATTTTTAACTAAATATACTTTGTATTTGTTAAAAACGTATCAAAGGAGTCTTTATGTTAATTTATAGTCGCCATTCCTTTCTGATCACCACTGATGTTTGTTACCGCTTTGCTAAGGTCAATACAGAGATAGTTTATAAAAAGCGGAAAAGTAAACCTACTCCAAGAGATCGTGACTCTTAAAAGATTCCGCATTCTTACGCGGCCGAGGACTTTCCTATTACCTCGTCGAGACTAAACATTTACATGTGCTTTGTTTTTTTCGTCACACATTATATGTAACTTGCATAAGCATTCGACATTTGTTTAGAGTGAATCTCAAATTGGGCAGATATCTCAGAAAAGTCAATTGTAGAAATTTATCTGGTACTTACGTAACACTTTGCAATAATATTTCTTAACCTCTAACCACAAACGATGCAAATACAACCTAGTCATGCAAACAGAAATCTAATTTGGAATGTTTAAATCGTTTTTACTACTTGTTACTTATTTAGCTATAAAAAGTTAATTATAATTATAATAATTAAATTGATTAATCCTATCAATACGTAAATCATTCAAAAAAAATTTAGTTATAAATAATGACAAAATAATGATGCAATGATTTAATATTGCAAAAATTGATGATTATATTTTCTTTATAATTACGACGATAAAACCAATGTTTTTTTTAACTGAGGTCAAAGGAGGTTTTGATCTAAAAATGATGTAAAAATTATTGTTTATTCTTTTTCTGTATTTTTGGCATTTCATCGCAGAACAGCTATTTCTCGTATGTTTTAAAATAATAATTTCTATAAATGTACATCTATATGTCTTTTTATACTTTAATTTTATTAATACGTAGGCACTAGGAAATGATAAAATCTCCTTTCTAGTACGCTTATGGTATTCCGGTTTGACAAGTACGATACTGTTTGTTAAATAAAAAAAATATTTGTAAGAATACATCGTTAAAGTTTACTTAAAAATAAAAGTAAATAATCGAAATTAATATTCATAATGTGAAGTTATAAAACAATATTAAATAGCTTATGATATTTATGTTGTCTATTATTGCATTCTTCACAAACACACAAGAGTATTGAAGTATTTTCAAGATTTCTTTTAAATATGTTTTAAACAGTCAATCCATTATTGTTATAACCGTTAATATTATCATATGATATTATACCTGTATATTAATCAATGTTAATTATTAACATTTAACGAAATATTTTGAGTTACTACGACTAATCTATAAATCTTAATTACAACTTGTTTGCGCATTTTTAGGTCAATAGCGACACCGCTTGTTGCTAAATTTCTTCATTACTAATTATATCGAAATACGTTACGCCGCAGTGTGATGTTTGCACAGATTATCAGATATTTCGCGTTTAAGTATTTGCAACAGGAAATTTTACGGTAAATTTTATACGGTATACAAAACCCTTACAGCGTAATAAACTAAAGAAAGAAGGACACTATTCGTATTTAATTTATACATTCTTAAATTTGAGTAGTCAATGAAATTAAAGCTGACTTTTATTGGCCGTATACCCTAGAAAGACGGGATAACTGTTCATATAAAAGATGAATCTTTCGCTATCATGTAGTTCAAGGTAAGTGGGACCTGAGGCGGATGATCGAGTTACCTTCGTCGATGACCTCTACACGAGCTCCCTTTCTTAAATGGCATTTCTACCGGCAATCGTAAGGATTACGTATACATTAAGACTGAACTGGTTACGTGAAGAAAATATAGCGACTGGCATCGGAATGTGCATGAGAATGTTTATGCATGAAGGCCAATTTAGCATTGAAAAGATTTCACAAATACAACTTTACTATATCGTGAAATAATCCAAAGGAAGTAGTACGGCTGTACCATTTTATTAAAGTAAAATGTGTTTTGTTCTACTGTTAAAGCTAGTTTTGTTTAGTGTCTTTAATAAAATTGGGATTAACATCCTTATGTTAAGTTCGCTAAACTATGTTCTAACAATTCTTCAATTCAATTCTACAATACAATATTTATATGTTTAAATTAAAGGTCAAAGAGCGATTTACATAAAAAAAATTACACACAAATTTACACATTTTTCTTAGAGTAATCGATTGTTGTTCTATATGAAAAAATTATACAACGAAACATGTTTTAATTATAAACCAAAGATACCGCTTTTAAAGCTTCAAATGTCATAAGGGATGAACCAGTCCTGAACTCGTGAAAGTATTGTTATTTTTTATTCATTTTAGCGCATGAGTGCATTGTGCATGTAACAGAACGCAAACCGGTATGAGGAATATATTGCGACAGAGTAAGGATAATTTATAGCCAGTACTGCAATATGATACGTGCGATTTCTTCATAAACATATCGTCTGTTTTGTAGCGAGCTTAATTTGTATAAATGATTCCCGTAATAACCTTTTGATGTCGTCTTCATCACAGTATTATGTAATGTGACATAATATTATCATTTATCTTGGAATTTGTGTAATGTATTACGAAAATTTACGTTTTACTAGTTTTAAATATTGAAGTCTTAACCTTTGAGAGTCAAAGAATTTTGACGGTTCACGATATTTTAAAATGTTGCAATAAAACATGAAACAAATGAGCCAAAATAAATAACCAAACTTCAGAAGTTTAAGTTATATTTAAGTTAAGCATCCGGTTTGGACACGTGGAATTGGTAATTTAAGGTTTTCTTAGAAACGTTGCATAATGTCACGCCGAGATTTAGTTTCTTGTAAACTTTTTAATTACTTTAACCTTTATTTCTCGCGGGAATTGCTGTATGATTTAAAGGTCAATATAACGATCAGGTTTTTACTTTATACTAACTTTGAATGTTTATTCATGATCATTATATTTCCCATTAATTAAAACCAAAATTGTTGAATTCCTTATTATTCGAAGAGCAGACAGCAGACATTTTTAATTTCTTATAGTAATTGATACTATTAGCTGTTGATTTAAGAAATCCTATGTATAATATTTTTACGTAACATTACAGTATTTCTGTGCTTTTGTGACATTTATTTATTTTATTTTATTTACTGCTGATAAATATAATACAGTATTACTAACTGACTAAAATGACTGGCTTAAAAACGAATGCGATCTTTTCTTTAACCGCATTATAACGTTATAAGTACAAGGACGGCAAAGCATCTGCGGTTCTAAAAAAAAACAACAACATAACTCACGCACGTGACTCAGACTGGTGGGCAGAGACCACGGCCCTCTGATATATATTTATATTTTTCTTTTTAGGATGATGTCGAATATGAAGACGACGCCGAATACGCAGAAGGAGATGCACAAGAACCCTCAACGGAAGCACCGCCTTCGTCCACTGAAGGCAAGAAGCTCGTCACAGGCGGAGTCCGACCCTTCCGCAGCAATACTGACCTACTTGAAGCTTTGAAGAGACGACGGGCCCAAGTTGCTGAAGGTGAACTAAAGTATTTTAGTAAGGGATTTGATTTGGCACGTTGGTAACGAGAGTACTGCTCTACATGACGTGCCAACTATAGATTTATGCTATGTATTCCTAATTGACTAAGCTTAATTGCCAATTTTTTCTCCTTTCCTTATTTCTAACAGTTTCGCTTTTCTTCCTCTTTTATAAAAATTGTTTTTCACATTTTATCTTCACTCACTTTTGACGTACTAAAACAAGTAGACAACAAGGAACGTACTTTTTTAATGAAATTACATGGAAAAATAAATCATGTATGAATTTTTTTCTCTATATTAAATACATAACAAATAATAAATTCCTTTCTTTATCAGCTAAAATCAATGGGCAATCTTCGTCCAGTGTAGATGGTGTAGATGCTGCATCCAAATCTAGTTACAGTAAGTTATGATTGTTAATAAAAGATGTAGATTGAATAACTTAACAAGAGAACTGTAGGCAAAAGCTAAATTTAGAGAAATGAAAATAGTTTGATTATGGTTGTATTGTGAGAAAGTTGAAATGTGAGGGCATTCCTGTGAGATGACGTTTGGTACAGATGAGAGTGATGTACTGCGATATTAAAGAGTAAGAATAAATGGTTATCCAAAAACGGTATACACATTCATGGTATATTACGCCATTGTCGTAATCACTGTTGCGATTGTATAAAGTGATTTTATTTGAAACCTATTCAACCTTGAGCTTTGCCTGTACAAACCGCAAACATAATTACGATCCAACAACAGAACATGACCTCTTATCGTATGAAGTGTTCAACTGATAAATTATATTATTTACGCAATTCGTGACAAATAGGACTATTATTTAACAACGCATTCTGCCTTTCTCTCTATCTTTCTTCTTACAAACGTTTATATCCGTAGTTTATTGAACCACATAGCGATGTATGCTTTAATGGCTCTAGCAGTTATCAAATTAGACCCTCGTCTTAAAAACTGTGTACATAAAGCATACAAGCTTTGTAATTCATAAGATATTACGCAATGACCGCTCTAGCTTATTCTCTGAAAGATATATAAGTAAAAAAAGCTTGTGTGTATTCAAATATAAACTCTAGTGTCTTATGTTTTAGGTAAGAAACGCTTTAACACAGCTACACGGGAAACAAATGTTGAAGACGCGCCACCCGCGCCGCCCGCGCCACCTAAGCCCAGCAGAGGTCGTTTTGGACGACGTAAGTCTAGACTTGATAAGATATTAAAATGGACAATTGATTCCAAGAATGTTTAATTTGATTTCTGAGAGCTCACAAATTGCATATTGTACATGCCTTTGGCAAATGTAATACGATCTCATTTGCCAGAAAAATAACATTTCCCCGGTGATAATGATGTTAATAAATTTGGAGAATTTGTTTTATTCAAGATTGCCTATGAAAATTGATTGATTTTTATATCAGATGCGGCATTTCACTGAACGAATGATTTAGCCGTTTTCTAATAAACTTCATAAAATTTTGATTATGTTGTCATTAAAATAAGAGTGTAATTTAATATAAATATAACTCCGCAGCGTCATCAAGATCATTCCAAGAAGCAGAACCAGAGGAACAGAATGACGCCGCCCCTCCCGCGAGAACTGGCAGGACGTTCTCTAGGGGAAGGGGGAATTAATTAAACATTTAATATAAGCTACCCTACTATTAATATCTTCAAATCTTGTCTCCCCATCCCCATCCTGTACCATTCCCCAGTCATGCGATCCTAGTAACTTGAATTTTGTTCATAATTCGTCAAGGCCGATTAGAATTGATTTTATGTTTACTATATTGTAAATTATGTCATAAGTATTTTTTAAATAAATGTAGAAATATTTAATACGTTTTTTGGTTTATTCCTTGGCTATATGAATATTCGACACAAAAAAGTTGAAGCCTAACATATACAAAGTATATCCAGTGGGTCTCATATACAAAATGGGTGGATAAAGACCTCATCCCAAACCTAACGATGAATCTGTCATAATTAGATCCTTATTACATGTACGAATCGATATGTAATATTAAATAAACTAATCAAATGAAAAATTGCTTTCAATAAAATGTCAATATCTTACTAATTATTATAAATACGAATGTCTAGATAGATGGAACTTCGTTAGAAGGTATCTTCAGAAAGGCTGCATGGATGTCGCTGAAATGTGGCATGTATGCTAGAATGTGGCATACGCATAAAACACATGGGCTACTGATTAGTTTTTTGTACAGGCTGACGGAGTCGCGGGCGACAGCTAGTATTAACTAAGGCTGGCAGAGTCGCAGACCTCTGTACAACTCAAGTACATTCTTGAAACGTTCACTGATGACGTTACAACGTTCACTTTGTAAGAACGTGGGTCACCTCGAGGGGTGTGGCGTAGGTAATATGCTTTACCAAGTTCATATACTACTTAATTATTTCCTGACATATTGACTCATCTACGGAAGTATTATAAAACATTATATTGATTTATACATATATATGTACCTGTCGTCCGCGACTTTATCTGCGCGATACTAAAACTTATTTAGAAGCCTTTGTGTTCTTCCGGACAATGTTACACATCTATTCCAAATTTTAGCGAGATTGGTTTAACCGTTCTGAAGATACCTGCTAACATTCAACAACAAACCATCGATCCGTACAGCTAAACATTGGCATTTATGAACGCAAAACGCAAATTATTTTTTGATAATTTAAACAAATAATTGTAAGTTCTAAATGTTATACTTAAGATGAGATAAAAAAAACTAAATAGGAACTGATTTTTATCATATCTTGCCTATTCTTGAATATGAAAGGTGTTTTGATAATGATACGTTTCGAATAAGATGTCAAGGTCCATTCGGGGAGCAACAAGAGCACGCGAGGACCTTGCGGAATACTTGTTAATACGATAAACGCTTTTCAGTACAGCGCAATGAACCGGCGTAGCCTGTTTTGTCATATACCTACATATATAATTCAGTATATGATTACGTATACACTATGTTTCCTTAACTGTTATCTCTACTTAGAAACAAGTGAAACTAAACTCGGAACCAAATGCCACTTCTTGATTTCAAATAACTTATTGTTACTTCTTACGAATAGACATCACAATTTAAATCTTCTGGTGATAAGACTAATTCTTGAATGTTCGATTTATCTAATGTACATACATATTTGATTTGTATAGAAAAATGGACACACACGCCAATCCCTAGTACAAACAATGAACACCAAACAAAAACTCCTATCCAAACATTCATGTTTGTTTGGTATTCGATGTTCGTCGTTTTTTTCCAAGCGTGAGGCTTTAGATAGATATGATCAAAATTTTAGTACTTTCTGTTTACTGTTTGATTACTAGTTAGGTCCTGACTGTTGCCCGTTGCTTCATGGGAACTCTTTTTAATAATATCTTTGCTGTATTTTACATCTTGTTTCCATACATTTCCTTGCAATTTGTAATTCAAGTAATAAAATGTTAAAAAATAATTAATCATACTAAGAGCGATAGCTATATCTGAAATTATAAAGTCCATTTATCGACATTTAACGGGGATCAAACCTTTGATTAATTCATTTTTATTTTGATGATTCTACTTAAGAAGAGTTGGAAATACCAAGGTTGTATAACTAGGTACATAAATGTCCAACGGTTAAATAATTCAGTAAATAATACGAGAATATCAAATTAACAAGAAGTACTCCTGATTTAATTAAAACCACATTATTACTGGCATGCAAATAACTTTGAAATATTAAAACAAGTTCACTCCATAACACATAACATATATCTACATAAGTAGCATAAAGTTTCATGATTATCATATTAAGTGTCTATTGTCTAACATGAAATGTTACTTTTTATTAATTATATAACGTACAGTAAGAATTCATTCATTGCTCTAATAACACAAGCGCATACATTATCGTATTTACTATTATTTCATTCTAAATTAAACTTACAATAAAATACCACTTTCAAAAGCAGTTTAACTTACTTTTTACCTATGCATTATATGCCCAAATAAGATAAGATAGGAATTAACGTTAATTATTCAATAAACATTCATTATATTTAAAAAAATATCATCAGTAAGTAGCCTCTTAATAGTAAAAAAATATTTAAACATGTGTGTAACTTAAATCCGGAAACAAGTTAATATTAACATGGATTATGGAGCTAAGACATCTAAGATTAATTAGATGCTTGTAAGATGCATGTATAGATGTTAGTTGCTAGCCTTAATTAAGTATGCGATGAAAGGCAGACATTGAGTCTTACGTAGAAATATCCGGGTGTTAACGTCTTCCTGTAAATTTAATTCACATAGAGTCCAAGTAATCTTGTGTCATTCAATCTAGTTGTCGCCCGCGATTCCGTCTGCGCGGGATTAAAAAGTAGATAGTAACTGATTCTCAAACCTACTGAATATTCATACAAAATTTCATAAAAATAGGTCAAGCCAATTCGGAAGAATATGATAACTAACATTGTATCACGAGAAAGTTATTTTTTTCTTCTTATCATTGTACAGGTTATGTTTAAATTTTGGTAGGATATTTTGATGATATTGGAGACGGTCTATAGTAAGTAACCGTACCAGGAAATCGATTATTAATAAAAATAGCATGGATCGTTTTTATTTTAAGAAAAATGTTGCAACATAACCATGAAGGCCTGTTTAGTTATTTTTACTCAAGTTGCAATTCATGGCAGTGAAGTTGCGACGTCGTCTGCCTTTTAATATGGAGATGGCGGATCGAATCTGAGATGACGCGAAGTGACCTTGCAAATGAAGAGAAAGCATAAACGTTTGCGAACAGACATCGAATTGCATTGTTTTAAATAAGTGTAAAAATTATACGATCACGCTGTTTCCAAACAATGTGTTCGTCTAGTTTTTGGAAGTTGTTTATTATAAAATTAGGGGGCTAACATATGGCGAGCGTACTGAGGCTATCATCGAAGCCCATGGATATGCGCAATAGATTTTAACTAGTAAGAAATATTACTTGCCCATACTGAAACATTAAATTAGAAAGCATGACTTGTGAGGGCCTAAAATAATAAGAAAATGATGTGATCACTGATTTATTACCTTTAATCCTTATACAAAACTGATATTTATATTCATAACTAGGTCGAGAGAGACTCCATCCGCGCGGGACTAAAAAAAAATAATAAGTAGCCTATGTGTTCTTCCAGACTATGTTCTACATCTATGCCAAATTTCAGCGAGATACGTTCAGACGTTCTGGAGATACCTTCAAACAAACATCCATCAATCTATCCATCTAAACATTCGTAAGTAAGTAACAGTAAGATATTACAGTCTCATATATAATCATACATTTCGGATTGGTGCGATTCATGACTTTATTACTTTCCTACGGTCATTGGACACCTTTAATTAAAGGAACTACGTTACTTGAAACTTAAGGTACCACGTACATACGTAGCGAAATTTGCAACGTTGTAAATAATTTTATCTGTTCAATATGGAACCCGTGGGACGTTTTGCATGTTACCTACTGACCGACAAGGTAATTATTAGTTCGGAATAAGAAGTTAAATAAGTCGGTGTTGTTTTGTTGCTGGAAATTTTCTTTATAAGTTTCGTTTTACTTTTTATTTTTATCTTTTTAGTTTCACTTTTTAGTTCTTATGAAGATCATCAATCAAAACATACAATCAAGTATTTGTATATTTTTTATTCATAAAACAAACACCATTGTTAAATGATCATGTGTTTTAAATTCGTTTTTCAGGTTCAAAATGGTGGTGGATATCAAATGGGCTTTAGTGCTGGATGGCATAGGCGAGAGCTGTACTAATATTCTGAATTTGCTCGGCATTCAAACCATTTGTAGGCCGAACATCATAAGGGAATACTTGTTAAATGATTTATATGTAAGCGTTCCTTTCTATATGGCCATTTTATATTATTTTATGTGGAGAGTATCAGTTTGTACTGTATTACCTGTAGTACTATATTACCATAATTGAAAAAGATATCTGAAAATTCCAGGCTTATGACGCAATAGTGGTGCGGCCAGACACTCTAATTACTAAAGAAATTCTTGCAGCTGCGTTTCGTTTAAAGATTGTTGCACTTGCGAGCCCTGGTTGTGGCCAAATTGACATGGAGGCAGCCAGTAACAGGGGTATTAGTGTCATTAAGTAAGTATAACTTACTATACCTTATTTTCGTTGAAAGAGAAATAAATGTCGTTGACTATTATTTCAGTGCTCCGAACTCAACTGTTATTAGTGCTTGTGAGTTAATTTGTGGATTGTTATTGGCGGTGGCGAAACACATGCGACCTGCCAGGACCGCTTTTTCTAAAGGTCTTTGGAGTAATGGATCATTCAAAGGCAATGAACTTAAAGACCGTACCGTTGCTATTATCGGCTGTGGCAGAGTCGGTAAGGGAGTCGCTAGTCGGATGAGCGGTTTCGGTATGAAGGTAACAGACTTACATATGAAACTATTCATAATTATTCGCTGATCGCACCATAGCTGTTTGGTGCGATCAGCGAATCACTAATGTTTAGTAATCCGACTATGGACATTCGCAACACCAGAGGAACTGCAAACGATTAGGCTATTATTAACCAAGTAATGACATTTTATTGACTTTATGTACTCATTTGCAAGCGTTGAATTTTAAAATGTCTTGTTCAATAGGTAGTGGGATTTGACCCACTGCTATCAGTGACACACAACAACGGCTCCTGCACTATGATAAAGGATATCAATGAAATCTGGCCTATTGCTGATTACATTGTGTTACTAGGGGATTACGTACTCTATTCGGTACGTTCAGCAACTTAATATGTGATTTTTTATTAGTTTTAATTACATTTATGTCTACCGTGATTTAGGTTAGAAAACAATTATTTGTATGATTTCAATTGTTCAAATTATTATTCCAGATGATTGGTTTCGATCCGTTCGCAACTCAGGAACAATGTGAACAGTATTTCATATCAAAAATGACCCCCGAAGAGCAACCTGCATTCCAACAATGGTTAGACATAGTATACAAGAGAGTAGTACTTACCTTACAACAATTGTTACAGTATCACAAATGAATGTAAGTTATTATTCAGAACTATAATTTTTTTGTAGATTTCATAAATGCGGACGTTCTCGGCCGCTGCAAAACAGGCGTGAAGATTATAAACGTGGGACGTGGTGGTCTTATAAACGAGAGGGACCTCTTGGATGCTCTTAACTCTGGACAGGTATCATTTGTAAAAAAAAAGAATTTAAGTCCACAGTTACTCGATCCAAGACGAAAATTAAGTCCGTGGTCTCCAGCGAGCAGGATAAAGAGAATGGGATGATGAAGCATGTAAAAGGAGTGTTCCAACTCAATTCTTTAAAAAAATGTTCCAGACAAATATCTCAATGGCATCCTTTTACTAATTATTATATACTTATTGATATTGCCTGAATTATTGTAGTAATAAATATGATTATTTTGTAACATGATAGGTCGGCGGAGCAGCGATCGATGTGTTTGAGGGGTGTCAGAAGGATCCGGTGACTTTGTCACTTATTGAACATCCATCCGTGATAGCAACACCCCATATTGGTGAGAAAATAGTGTTATTTACTACAGAAAAATATTATATTAGATCTGCAAGAATTAATTCAGATCTTGTTGAAATTTTAGCAAACCTTTCGAAGTATTTAAAGTTAAAGTTTCTGGTCTAAAACATGTGATTAGAGTGTTCTACGACTTTACTACAATTTTTTTACTATTAATAATTTTAACATTTCGACTTATACATTTATTGCCCTCGGGTTTCCCCATTTCAATGCCAACTATTAAAATACCGTTTCGTAAATAGTCCGTTTTCTTACATATTTGATTAATGATGAGATTAAATATTATTGATATTTAATGTTGTTTATGAAATTAAAGCTACGTAGTACACGGGCAACTTGAAGAAGTTGCTTGTGCATTACCAATGGTAGTTTCAATAGGCGTATACTCCGGCACAGCTGTAAAAATGTTGCTGCTTGAAGTTATCCGTGTATCTTGACAATAATGGTAACAATGTCCCACAGCTACATCTACGACGGACGTCCCTGTGCATGCGGCGAAGGAAATATCTGAACAAATCGTTAACTTAGTGAAGCCGGGAACTTACTCCACTATGCTGTCAGAACTGAACAAAATCTACGACTAACAACCGATTCCGAACCGATTGTCTTTTTTTTTAATTTGGTTCTATTTGATTAAAACTGATTTTGTTGTATGAAATAGAAAGATTTATCTTATTAAAATAACAAAAAATGTAATATAAACAACATATTCAGAAGCGGGACTTTATTTGTTTAAATAAATCCTCTCGATTACATCATTTAAAAAAATATTATAAAATACGCAAAGAATATAAAACTAGAAGCTTATAGTTAACATTATATAAGATAGTAAAAATATTTAGGAAATGAAAATGAATTCGAAGTTGCCGCGAATGCGTTTACTTCTTGAAGATGTTGGTCACTTCAGCCAAGGGTGTTGAGTAGGTGCCTGGTTTAGCCAGATTCACCAGCTGTTCCGCTATCTCTTGTCCCACGCGAGATTGGGCTTCTTTGGTTGATGCACCTGTGAAAATAATCACGTATTAAGTTGCCATTACGGTGAGTTTCCACTGTCGCAAACACAAGTACAAAAGTAAGCAATGGAATTCCACGATTACTGTAATTTCTCAGTTGAATAAGTGACTGATTAAGGATTTATTAATGATGAACTGATTATTACATTAAGTAATTAAGTTAACTCGTAAAACATAAGCTATTTTGACATAAAAGTAACTAGATCAAAGTTTCTTCAATTGTTTTTGCGTTAATGAGTTAAGTAAATTGTTCTGTTAAATTGTAGGTTCCAAGGTTTAAAAAAAACTGACTATTGCTGTAGCTTACCGAGATGCGGTGTGGCTAAAACAGCCGGATGCCTGATGATCTCCCACGTCAGAGGATCAGTCGGAGGCTCCTGTTCAAATACATCTATCGCCGCACCACTGACCTACAACACAAAAATTACATATTTAATGACGAATCTACTTCAATAATACTTCAGTATTTACTCAACAAAATCATCAATTATTTAAAGATTTTGTATAATAGCAAGTAAGAAGTGTTAGGAAGGAAATCCAAAAATGTGCTAGTGTATGGAAGCAACACTAGCCTTACTAAAATGTCGACGTTTATATCCCCGCACTATTCATTCTGACACTGGACTTTGTAACAAAAGCACGTCATTCGCGCCAATTGATTCTTTACGGTCTAAAAGTAGCATAAACGAACATAAGAATCAAACATAAAGTACCTGTCCAGAGTTGAGTGCATCCAAAAGGTCTTGCTCGTTGATAAGCCCGCCGCGGGCTACATTTATTATCTTAACGCCTTTCTTGCAACGTTTGAAAACATCAGCATTGATGAAGTCTGTAAAAGATAACAGTTGGTTGTATAACCATACGTATTGGCATGGAATACATTAAGTACGTATTTAAAAATATAGCCGATAATAAATAAATATAAAGCGTACATTTACAAAGTTACGGACGAGAAAGAACTAAATGTAGAAAAATTTAGAAAAACATATTTTAAGATATTTGGAACATCCTGTAATTTTGCCAACAAAATTTTTTATATGGTACAAGGTACTAAGTAAAGTTACTATAATTATGTGAAATGTAAGAAAATTAATAGAACTTGTTTACTGAAAACGTATGACTAATTTTTTAAATGAATCTGTACAAAAATTGAACGACCGATAACATCGAATTTGTTTTTAGTATTATTCCGATATTTTGCTTAACATCTTAATGATAAGTATATTGACTTATCAATACCGAGTAGCAACACATTCTTATCATTGTGATAATTGAAAATGTTTTGTGTACAGTTCAATTACCCAACAATACAAAGATAATTTATGCATTAATAAATAAAAGTGAACATCGTAACCGATGAAGTTTTCCAGAATTTAAGTTATACGGAATGTCTTTTCTCTTTTTATTGAACCAACACCTTCATTTGCTCAGCTAAACTCAACTTTTTTGTAACTTATTAGTAATAATTAGGTCAAACTAAATACACGACATTATTGAATGTAATTTGAATCCACGATTTTATAATTTACAATCCGCACCTAACTATTAGTATGCATATAAATTTGCTTTGATAAGGACGATTGTTATAAAAGTTATGATATTAATATGATACTTACTGCGCGTGGATTCAATAAGCGGAGTATGCAGTGTGATGTAATCAGCCAGCGGCCAGATTTCATCGAGCTCCATCTTGGTGCAATGGAATGACTCGCATTGCTGCATGCTTACAAACGGATCGTACCCGATTATCTGATAAATAAAAAAAAATGTTAAACAACAAAAAACAAATCGAAAAAAAGCACTATCTTACTAATATTATAAATGCGAATGTTTAGATGGATTAATGGATGTTTGTTACAAGGTATCTCCGCAACGACTTAACGGATCTTGATGAAATTTCGCACAGACGTAGAACATAGTCTAGAAGAACACATAGGCTATTTTAAAGATTTTTTTTTAACTTCTCGCGGACAATAGCAAATTTGTAAATATAAACACTAAAAGAAGCCAACTGACTGTACCCTATGACACTTCAAGGAATAATGCTGATCGAATAACACCTTTCACACGTTAAAATCAGTTTAGTTGATATAGTAGGTCACAATAGAATCTACATATCTACAAACCCACATACATAATCGCAAAAAAGACCCATTCTGCAGTCAGTTGAGTAAAAATTACCAGAGAAATGTTGCCAAAGAAGAACAATGTAAATCAATCAATAATCTATAAAATATTATACTGTTGAAATCATGTCGATGTATTCTTGCACAGACCTGTGCTAACCATGAACCGCGAAAAGCCTGAATCAATACTACTGTAACAACTTACCTTCATTCCAAAAGCGTGCATGCGCATCCCAACTTCCCTACCGACCCTGCCGAGACCAATGATAGCAAGAGTCCTGTCGTTGACTTCAGTTCCGGTGCAGAGGGATCGCTCCCAGCGACCCTCGCGCAACGCGGTTACCGCTGGCACGATGCGTCTTGTAATAGACATTATCAGACCACATGTCAACTCACAAGCACTCACAGCATTGGCACCTGGCGCACTGAAAATACAAAGAAACCGTTTTTAATCGATTTTGAAAACAGCATGAGTAAGTTTTACGTAATAAACTAACTCTAGACTATATCTGCGTGACTTATAAAAACTAAACTAATAACCCATGCCATAGTTTTGAGCGTGCATGTTGTCTTCATGACCACACATTCAAAAGAAAATGGTAATTTAAGAAAAAGTAGCCTATATATAATACTACCCGTGACTAATTTATCTCTCTTTCAAATTTTATTAAAATCCCATAAGCCATTGTTAAGTTGCGTAGTAACAAACTTCCGTATATGTATCCGTAGAAACTTTAGCATTTATAAGATTATAGCATTTTCCCGCAACTACGTCCTCGTGGAATTAAAAAAACATACAAACTTCTAACAAACATCCATCCATATAAACTTCACCATTTATAATATTAATAAGAAGTAAGATAACATAAGTAAAATTACACAAATAAATAACTTAAGTTAAACAACGTTAAACTACAGATTAATCGTAAATTAAATTGATTGACCTTTCAAAGAGCGGACGTGTCATAGGTATTTGTTTTACAAGAGCACTGCGCAGTGGGAAACAATCGACGGTTAATTAATTGGTATAGGGTGTCTACGACGTAACGTTTATGTGTACGTACAATGTTACGTAGGAAAAAACACACCCTATACAGCTGTGCGCTATAGAAATTTATAATCGTTACTGTCAGGTAAATTAACATATAATATCTTTTGATCCGTTTTATACTACCGCGGCTTCTATTTAAAAATAATCGATATTATGCCTGGGCGAATATACGAAGGTTTTAATATTTAAGTAGAGGTTTTTTTTTAATTACAAAAGTCGATTACATTTTAATATATAGGTTCTCTACATTTTAACAATGTACTAGTAAAAATATTTACATAATTTAATCAAAATCTCGTAAACAATGCTGTTTGGAGAATCAATTTCAATATCAATTAGATATATAATAAGTGTTAATTAACATTGTATGTAACCTAATTTGAAAATTATAGATTCATTCGTAAATACGTAATTTAAGTCAATAATCTAATGATTTGCTGGAATCCTATTAATTAATTTAACCTAATTACTTTCTAAATACAAGTTTAAAGAAATAAATAAAATATCTGTAAATATTTATCAACGTTCAAAGACTTTATATTTTACAGAATGTTTCAGCGGTATAAATCCACAACGCGCAACATCCACTTTGTGTTAAAATGAAATCAAAAATATTTCCGTAATAAAACCTACTTGATAACGCAGATTCCTTTGTCGGCGGCGGCCGCCACGTCAATATTATCTACGCCGGCGCCGGCGCGAGCTACCACCTTTAATTCTTTGCCGGCATCCAGGACCTCTTTTGTCACTTGAGTAGCGGAACGCACCACTAAGGCATCGTACACCTAGAAATAACATGAAATACTAAACCTATGCAAAATCGGTGCTAGTCAAGTTATTCTTGCATTCAACTAAAAATTCAACCTGCACCGAATTATCAATATAAAAAACTGAATAATACGCCATTATGACTTGTAAAATATACTTAGAGAGAAAAACACTTACAGATACTGTCCTCAGGAGTTCTTCTTCAGTAATTTTCACCATATTGGTGGAATAAATGCCATTTTGCGCCAAAATTTCCTCGCAATTTTGGCCCACGCCGTCCAGTATCAAAACTGATCCTATATTCAGCGCCATTTCAGCCTGAATGGTAGTAAATAATAATGCAACAATTGTTTTAATAATAATAACACATAATATGCGCATTCATAAAACGGTTTTATAATAACAAAATTATATGCTGATAAGCAACATATGTATCACTACGTTATCATATTACTTACTGAATCTTGATATATTTATTCTATCGTATATAACGTAACTCAATAAACTAATATTGTATACGCGAAGCAGGATATTATTAATAGTTTAATAGTAAACAATAACAGCTAGCAGATGACAATAATGACGGACATATTCAGAGATATATCTGATCAAAGATGGCACGCACAGCTTTGCATCATTATATTGATTCTATAAAGTTCAAAGTAAAACGCAAATAACCTCTCAACGGAATAAAGTTACACGCTATTTGTGCTTATAAATAAAATCTACAATATCAGAGCAAAATACAATTCGGTAGAGTAATAAAATAGATAATTTAATAACTTACAATTTTGATAAAACTTCAATTTGATGACAAGAGAGCGTCGGATACTCGATTCGATTACTTGGAAAAGCCGGTTGTTGGCTCGCTGGTCTTCGGGCGACGGTCGGCGATGGACTAATTGTATGGAGCGGTTTGGTTGGTTAGTGCGCAAGTTATCACAATCGCACACATCTACATTAAGTAGGGTAACCATATTGTGTAGGATAAATGCAGTATATTGCAGTGACCATGAAATATAATTGTAGAGCTTTTAAATTTTTAGGTTTGCCATACTTTTGCTAAATATGTTCTGGGATAAAGAATTTAAATATGCGCAGTAGATAACAAAACAGAGGAAGTACAGTTTTAGTAAATAAAAAATAGAGATAAATAAATATTTTAGGTTTATCCAGAAATTATATTAAAGTTTTTTGTTGAAACTATTTATTATTATTTGGTCATACTAACCTTTACTACTGATAAGTAGCCATAAAAATCGAACGTTTTTTACGTTAATGTTTTTGTCTTTATGTCAACTTATTAGAAATAGGTCACTTACCATTGTTTTCTGACAAAAAAAAACTCTGCATAAAACATATTGTCATCCCTGTCATTATCGTTGCCAAAAAAGGGACAACAATATGTTTTAAAAGAGAAGTTTGGTGTTGGAATCGCACGGTTAGCTGGTTGATTTGAACGTTGTATGAATTATAATATTGACTATCGTATTTTGCAGACAGTAAAACATATTAAAACGAGAAAACTTTCATAAATTGGACAAAAAATTGTGTGTTACCTTAAAAGTGTATGTCTGACGACACTATATCTAGTCAACAATCGACATTAGAACGATGTTTTTCAATTTCTATTAATATTATATTTTATATTAAAATGCTTACTTCGCTTCACTTGTTTACTTCGTCTTTAATAAATACCTGTTTTTCGCAAAGTATATTTGTCATGCCAGCAATAGCGATTCTCCGAATATTTGCTTATTAAAAACTTCATGCTAACCATTAATATGTCGAGAAATTAGGCAATTATCTTGTATTTAAAAGTGGAAATGCTTTCTTAAAATACAATTTCCTAAAATAGATAAAACATCGTTATATCAATACAACTGAGGTCAGATGTCTGAAACATGCTACAATAATATGTTGTTTGGTAGTTTTAATTATTTTTGAACACGAGTACGCGTTAGGATAAAGCTCTTTTTTGTGTAGGTAACAAATTACATAAATGATTTGTAATATACACTTGTCCAAACTGATTTGTAGACTCCAATTTGCGGTAGCATGACGAAATATTTGAGGTAAAAAGCTGGTAATAACCAGTAGCTACGGCCGGCGCTCGAATAAGATAACAAGTTGTTTACAATGACGTATACTGACATGTAATCGACATTATTTGTAAGAGGGCATCATTCTTGCTTGTCCTGTCAACAGTATTGCAATTCTATTAAAACAATCTAAGTATTGTTTTGTTTTAATCTAAGTTAAGACAAAATGTGGCGTTAAAGTAATTGTTAAATGTAAATTGGAATAACAGTAAGTATTGCGTCTTTAATTACGGTTTAAAATGTTTTTATAACACCAACATAGATTCATATTTAAATCTTATGAAACGTTTTGTCATAAACATAGTTCAAGGCGTTCTACTGTTAACGTCGATACTATTCTCTGTTTCGCTTGACCTCAATTCATTAATTAAATGTATTGCTAAACGAATCAAGTAAAAGTTGTTGTTTTTGTATCAATCTTTAGCGTTTTGTAGGGAATTTAACTCATGTCTTACAAATGAAAGGTATATGAAATTCATCATCACCTTACTATACGTCCCCACTGATGGGCTCGGAGCCTACCCTACATTAGGGGTGACTAGACCATAGTCAACCACGCTGGCCAAGTGTGGGTTTGTTGACTTTACATATATCTTTGATTTTCTTCTCAGATATATGAAGGTTGCATCACGATGTTTTCCTGCACCGTAAGAACATCGGATAAATGTACTGTGTATGTAAATCGAAAATAAACACATTGTTACATGGCGGGATTCGAACCCAGGACCTGCAGATTGCAAGTCAATTGCTTAAACCCCTGAACCACCGACGCTCTCATGACACGAAATAAAACCAATGAATTGTGTACGTTATTTTCTTAATATTAAATTTATTATCACACTTACGAAAGATACAAAATATATCACGATGGCACTAACTATCAGTGCTTCAGGATACAAAATAATAAATTGATGATAAAATTTCGTAACTATTGATAATTGATTTCTTAGCTTAAACCCTAAGAAAGGTTCATGACTTAACTGTAATAAATTAGGATAAATTTTGATATATTTTTTTTCATTTAATTCCAAAATTGTAAACTAACGTGACCTATAATTCTAAATTGATCTAAAAATCTTTGTTCCATTGTAAGAAATGTAAGTTTTCAAATTAAAAAAATAAAATTGATTGATATCAAAATTTAAAAATATTGAAGATTAAATTGAAGCTGTTCTGTTTTATAAAACAGTAAATATTCTAATAACATAAAATTAGATATATGTATTATATAATGTATAGCTTATACATAATGGGTATATCGTTGGTTGCACTTATACATACATACATTTTATAGGTAATGTAATCGTAATAATTTGATTGCTTTGGCGTACAAGACCACTTTGAGACAAATGGAATTGTGATATTGGCAATTCATTTGGAAATAAAGTGTCGCCATTTGATCGCCACCCGTGGCCTAACGCGTGCAATAACAATCATTAATTCTAATATGTACATAACTCATAAAATAAACGCTAAGAAATATCCTTACATAAAAAAGGCTATTGTGATTCAATAATGGAATCTTGGAAACATAAGATATGTAAATGTTAGACAACTAATACATAAACCTAAATAATTACATACAAATATTGGTACATTACAATAACTGGAGATATTATTGAAAATTATATTATAAAGTTATACTAAACTCTAAACAGTTTGGGGGAGTGAATTGACTAAAGTAAAATGACACGTCTTTGCTACATATTATTTTTTGGCACTGACAATGCAAAAACAATTTTAATGTTTTTTTACAAATCAGAACGTAATAGTCACATGTTTTTTTTTAATCAAACAAATAGTTGTAATTAATTTTTGATTTTGTAAATACAGTTATTGTTTGCTTTACCAGTGCTTTAAAAGCATGTCATTAAACCAACATTTAAAAAAAATGTGTAGAAACTTCTTGAACATACGACACAGGGTATATAACTATATCTTCAAGCGACGGTTTAATACCATTATAAGTATATAATATTAAAATATGTTTATTGATTGAACTGCTGTAAAAATAATATCCATCAAATTGGTGGTGTTATAGTAGGAAATAATATGTAGATAGAAACTGTATACTTCCTAGGATTAATTGATTTGTTGCTTTAATATACGATAAAGACTGTGTCGTACGTATCAAGAGATCCACATTATGAACAATTTAATTTTGTTGGCGCGTTCCTCTGGCGGGCCTGGCCACTCGGCCGATGCCGGCGGCTCTGCGGCGGGCAATCAGAGCATCGAGACCGCGCAGTGGGGGCGCTGGTGTTGTCTCCGCCGGCTGTGCCTCGGTTTCCGTCTCATCTTTCTCCTCACTCGTACTCTCTTCTGTTGTCTCCGTTGATAACTTCTTTATCGCCTCTGTTGTCGCCTAAAATAAATATTTATCATTGTATTGTTAAATTAAAATAGATGAGTTAAGGTCGTCATTATAGAAATCACTTATTTGCAAGTGTCACGGTAGTGGAATTCTACGGTCAAGTTCAAAGTCAAATTGGCTTTAAAAAGATGCTATCATTCAAACAGAACCACTTCAATGTCTTAAAGAGATAAGAAATATTCCATAGATAACGCTTACTGCTCGTATTATAAAAAATACTAAAAGATTACATGTATTATATATGATCGTGAGAAGGTTCCTGTCTATACAGCCCTGACCACTGGTTGTTTGAGTCATGGGATTCCGCAGCCGGTGGTGTTCTATTTTTAAAATTATATTATATGTTTTGTATATTTTTTTTTGGATATGAAATGTACTATATTAAAATTATGATAAATAGATGAATACGTTAATAATAATATCTGATGTGTAAATGGAACACTATTAATACATTCGTATATTTCTTATCATTCAAAATTATTATTTGTTGTTTACATTATATTTGGTACATTACCTCTGTGGTCGGCTGCTTTCTCTTCAATAATGGGTTGACACGCCGAGCTGGTGGCGTGACGGCAACACGTGGCTTGGGTGACGGCGAAACTTGTAGGCGGTTTCTTAACTTCAGACCTCCACGAGGTTGTTCAGGAACTGGAGTCGCAGGTGATCCCTGATGACAAAAAACAATTAAAATATTAAGCATTAAAAAATGTTAAGAGACAAGTACTATGCTTGTCTCTAGTGATTTACAGATATATATATTTTTTAAATGTAAAAAGAAATTCCAGTCACGAATCGTGTTTGGTATGTGCGTGCCTTTACTTGCTGCTCCAGGTTGTGTGTCTGGAGTTAAATATGATACCTTTTTATCCTGTGCTTACTTTAAATATTATAATAAATAATTTTCAAAACAGATTTTTCATTACACAATAGTAGATTATATTAAATAACACCTATTCAACGTGTTAAAAACATAATTTGTAGCATTAATACGAAAAAAAAATACTGTTTAAAAAATAATAAAAATATTTTCTGCGGAACAACATGTTTAACATTTAATATTGACGTCAATGGTAGACAAAAAAAAGACTACTATTCAATTTGAGCATGAACGTCTGGAAAACATTGAACATTTATTGACGTGATTCTGAACACACTATTTGCAAAATATTTTATTATAGCGATAAAAATAACTATAGCAAGTATACTATATCATAGCAACTAAAATTTCAATTCTATTAAGATAATACAGCATATTAGTTTGATGATAAAATTTTAAATGTTATAATTTGATAGTGTTACCAACGAATCGTGACCTGATAAGAGATATGTACGATAACGCTTTGCTACACTATTAGTATTTCATAACATACGAATAACATAATATTGTCTTTAATAACATTAAATAAAAATAATAATATGGGTCAAACCTATTTTTAATATAATTTTCATTTTCTCTTATGTCGTTTGTATCATTTAATTTAGATTCATTTTGAAGAATAAGTAATTTAGGATGTGCTACTATGGGTTGCCACTGCCGTTATACTCATATTGTTTTAATTTTTTAAAGAGAATTTAAGGGATGACGATGAGACTGAATACAAGGGTACGGCAATGGAGTTCTACGCTTATACTGTGCACCTATTCGCTTGATATCGTATACAAACCTTTTTTAAGAAATAACTGCCCGTCTAGGGTTTGCTTACCTCACTATCGGAGTCAGAGGCGGGAGTAACTGGTGCTTCTGCGGCCGAGGTTTCAGCTGCGGGTGTCTCTGAAGTTTCCGTTGGCGCTGCGCTGACTAAGCCGGGCCTTGCTCGCGCGTTCGGTCGCAAGTTCAACCTAGGCCCAGGTCGCAGTGATGGTACTGGTCTAATCTGACCTGGTCTGCGGCTGAAATATATAATAGAAATTTTTAGATATAAATTTGTTGGAGTTGTTCCAGCTGTATAATAAAATCTCTACTGTCCTTTTTATTAATGAAATATTGTAAACTATGCGATTGGTATGAAAGAGACAACTAGCTATTTAGCAGTGAGTCGATAATGGCTACATGGTGATTATGATGATGTGATACTCTTGTAATTAATGTGGCTTGTCCTAAATATTTATCATCAATATCATTAGTGTTTATCGATCCATAATCTGCCTCTTCACTTAATAAGGTAGTGTTTATGATATGTATGTGTGTGTATGTATTTGTAAAAGTAGTATCAGAATGTGTATATTTGTGTTTATGGTACTATATTAATCTTGTATTTACCCAATAGTCCTAACAGGTGCAGCCGTTGTTTCTGCAACTTCTCCGGATCCAGCACTGGGTGCTGTTGTCTCCTCTCCCGAAGCGGCTGACGCGGCTGATGATGGCGCGATAGTGGTAGCGGCGGTTGTTGTCAATCCTCGGCGCAAACCGGGACGTAGGCGTGGTCTGTTAAATAAAATTTATAATTATCCTCATTTATCTCAGTATCCGACTCAAGTAATAGATATTGCTCGTCTGCTGTATTTTTCATCCACATTGGTTCAAGTTTCTATACTTTTTTTACGTTTGTTCCACAAGCTTTTGATTTTCTTTGAGACAACTTTGGGTTACTTGGATTTAATAAGGTTCGATAAAATTACGATCGATTCGATAAATAAAATGAGTAAGTACATGACGACAGACTAAAATGAAGCAAAGTTTGAAATGAATTAGTTCAAAGAATTCCTTTGTAGACATTGTAAGTTCAGTGGGCGAGAGGACAACAATGCGTCATTGTGGTTACTGTTAAATTCACGTACCTTCGAACAAAGGATTCGTACAAAGTAATAATGTTAAAATGTTTTGGTGCACTCCGATAAACCGCGTCCGGCGAAACTTTCATAAATAAAGCTTTGTTTTCGGTTTAATTTCTCTGTTTGTGGAAATATGCACACAAATCTTGGTTCCCTGCACTACGACTAAGTATAATACTACTTATCAAAATTTAAGTTGGTTAGTTCCTACATTAATAAACATTCGGGAGATTATATTTTAGCTTTCACCATTCACTAAATTTTATATTGTTTGTCATATCATACTCTTAGAATAAGTAATATTTTAAAAGGTTTATCTCTTTGCTTTCAACTTATATTGATACTGGTTTAAATGTTATGTTCACAAACAATATTTATCTATTTTGAAAACAATTCAAGAGTTAAGTAAACATAACACGGGTATTCATTGAGTGCGCTACCATTTGTTACTTAACCAAGGCATGCTCTGATTACTTCAAAGCGGGTTTTATCGACCTGCCGCCTGCCCACTATATACTTTGATTAAACCTATTAATATTGATATTAATAGACCGTTGAATGAGTTGCCTAATTGATATAGCTAATAACTGACACTCTAATAGTGTAATAAACTTCCCATTGATTTGGAGTGCTGGAAAATTCTATTGAAACCGGCAATCGATTAATTGCCTCACGTAAATACTGCCGACCCTAAACTTTGGAGTTTACTATTTGTTAAAATTAGAAATGTTTTGTCCTTTTATATTATAGATAGAACTATGAATGAATGTACAAACATACCTAGGCGCTGATGCTTCAGTGGGCGCGTTGGCAGTGTCCTGTGCAGGTGCAGAAGTCGTCGAGCTGGGACGAGTCCTGCCCGCGAACAGTCCGCGACGACCGAATGCCTATAACAAAAAAAACAATTATAAAACAAATGAACACTTGGATAAAATTAACTACCTCGCAGCCTAGCGGTTTGTGCACCTAAAGTTATTTGGGTCATAAATTCGATTGCTGTTTAGGGCAAAATGAAATAATTGTTCAGATGATACTTAGGTTTTATAACCTGAGAAATCTAAAGTAGATTCAGTAGTACTATCCACCTGAGACTAAACACTAGTTTCCTTGTTCTAGTGACAAGCTAAAAAATGTTTTTTTAATGCTATTGATACAGCAATTCGCTCAGCATGCGCTCGGAATGAATTATGGAACGATTAATTTAAAAGGATAAGCGTAAAGAATAATTTAACTTGTGTAATTCAATCGTGAGTTCGTGCATTAAAGAAAGCGGTTATCAGTACGACTCATCTTCGTGTAACGTCATTACTGATGCATTACTGATGCTCGCTATCGATTACGGTTTCATACGCAACTGACAGACAGGTTTTGATTTGTATCAAAATAACATCAGATTTATTATACTTGAAATATAATAATTTAAATACTTATGCATTTTATGGTGAAGGAAAACATCGTGATACACCCTGTACATGGCTGCGAAGAAATTCAAAGATATGTGAAATCAACCATCCCACACATGGCCATCGTGTCTAGTCATCCCTAGCTTAGGGTAGGCTCTGAGCCACTCAGTGGGGACCTAAAGAAAGTATGGTAATGCACTTTAACACGAAACAGAGGCAATACAAAATTACTATATTCGTCCTAAACATGTAGTTTAATATTATTATAATAGTATTCTATAATAATAAATTCAAGCAACCGGAACTTCATAGGTCCAAGCTCAACGGGACTTGAACGTTCGACCGTTAGTTTATATTAAATAGGTCGCATAGTGATTGGACTATCAATGAAATGTGTAAATAAAGAACAAAAGCCGTGGCCTTCTGTATGAAATGGTTATTTAAAATATCCGCGCAGGTACTAAAGGCGGGTTCCGGCTTGCACCACTCACGTGTTCTTCTATGCCAATTTTCAGGTGGATCCCTTTAGGCGCCCTGATTGATAAATGGATTATGAGTTATCTCCAATACGTAATAATAAACATCTATCTATCCATTCTTCGAAACTTTTGCAGTTATAAGATTAATAATATCGTCTTTTTTTATCAATTCGTTTACTGTTAAACAAACAGGCGAAACATTTGTATTAAAAATATAGCCATTTTTAAATGCAAAACGACAAGTACCACAATTAATTTTTTTAATATTTAAAAGTTTTTTTAAACAAGGTTTTAAAGACTTTTTTTGCAATTACACTTTTACGGATGTTATTCAAAGTCACGCCTAACATGTTTTTAAAGATCACATTTCTACAACATTAATTTAATTACCATACTTGTAAAACATTACTCTCTCTTCTTAACACTTTCCGTCTTTAAGTAATGGTTTTTTATCTAAGCTGAACATGTAATTAGTATAAGTATAGGCTATATAAGTGGCAACTTAAACATCTGTAGATTATGAGTGTTAAAATGTTGAGGACAATAATCTTGTAAGACACTAAAAAGGTTACTTAACATAATAACTTCATAGTGAAATAAATCCGTTTATAACAAAAAGCTGTCACCCGCGACTCCGTCCTCGCTGAATTAAAAAAAACTTTATTAAGCCTATGTGTTCTTCCAGACTATGAACTATATGGATGCCAAATTTCAGCGAGATCCGGTTAGCCGTTCTGGAGATACCTTCAAACAAACATCCATCCATCTAAACATTCGCATTTATAACAGTAAGATAACAGAATCGTCTTTATATAATATACTTATCGGAAAAATTTTAGTATGCCTTTTAGAGCAATAAAGATATTTTAGTAAGCTGTTTGTAAATTAGTAATTTTTTTTGTTATTTTATATATGAAAGCGTAGAAATGCAATTAGAAAATAAGGTTTAGCATTTAAGCGGGTGTCAACTACTACAAATACTTATAACTAAGATATTATACTTGGATGTTAAGGCTGTAAATAAATCAACATTCATCACTTCATAGTGTTTTTTTAAGTTTATATTGAATGTGTAAATATAATTTCACAATACTCGTTTATTGATGATGTAATTGATATGCGTTGGTTACAACATACAGTTTAAAAAGAATGGTAATTCGCATTGCAAACAATCGCTGATGCATAGGATATTGCATGACATTCGCTAAATAATATATAGAAATAAAAAATATTAGATGCGGACCTTAGGTTGGGCTGCGGGCTTGTCTACGGGTGCGGCTGAGGCAGTTTCTGCGGCCGTAGAAGGTGAAGCCGCTGTGGTTTTTCTTCCACCATTTGGTTTACCAAATCGACCTGTAGGGAAACACTTGTATATAGCAACGAAACATGTGATTTTAAGACGCTACAACACATTTCATATTTGAGGTTAAGGCTAGTTATGTAGAAGTTATTAATTTCGATAAGTACTATATTATAGATGTCTATAAAGAAATGGTAAAAGTTACAATACATTTTTTTATTATTCAAAAATAAATAATATAGATGTCACGTCAAAAAAAGAAACTAACAACAAGCCGTGGTCAAGTGTTAGAATGTAATAAATTGCTGTAATTTACTATTTCATAACAATGCATAACACAATCGCAAAGCAATGTAAGAATAATTGGTATTTCGCTTTCGCGCACACTTTATATATCGTACATACTAAATATAGATAAAAGTCATCGAGATAATTATTGAAAGCTTAGCTAGTAAAATGGCCGTGAGAAGAGCCTGTTTTGTAGCTTATGTGACGACAACTTTCTCTTCACAGCCTATGTGTAAACAGGATTTGAAAAATGAAATGAAATCTTATAATTTGTGATCGTCTTCAAGTTTTTTCTTGAATTAATAGATTTAAATGAAGTAGCATATCTGTATAACTTTCTGGTAATGCATGACAGTTTGTTCATTTCTATTGTCACAAGTTATAAAATTTATCCTGAAATTTTAAATTTACCTCTTGCTCTCGTAGAGGTTTCCTGTGGCGCCTCTGTGGCAAGGCTTGTCGAGATGGAGGCGCGGCCACGAGCTCCTGGACGACCCTTAAACCTCGATGGGCGAGTTGCTGGTGCAGCGGTTGTGGTAGTTGTAGTTGTTGGGGCTGGGGTTGTTGTTGTCGTGGTAGTGGTGGTAGTCGTGGTAGTAGTGCTAGTAGTAGTGTCCTCTTCTGTAGTACTCATGACTTCCGTTGTCCAACCATCATCTCCTACAGTGGTCGATCCATCGAATGATAGTACATCATTAGTAGAACTTATTTCGTTATTCAAGTTTTCTCCAGCTAAATATGCGTAAAGGTCGAGGGCAACCTTCTCCATTGCGGTCATTGTCGTGTACTCGGTTGTATCCTGTTCATATGTGGTAGTTTGCTTATAATCTGTAGGTAATTTCGATTCATCTGTAATCTCTTGGAATCTTATATTTCCGCTGAGGCTGTGTCCCTCTCTGACAGTGTCTTTGGCATGTGAAGGTTCACTAGGAACTGATTCTTCTTCAGAAACTTCTGACTCAGGTTTACTTTCAGAAGAATATCTCGTTGGAGGTTCTTTGTATTGAGAAGGAATGTCTCCTGAATGAGTCTTGAAGCTATCGAGATCTACAAGTTCAGAGCTTGGGCGTCTGAAAGAAATGTTAAAGAAATAAATATCAAGGAAAACAAATAGATATAAGATAACATTGCACAATAACTGTACCTGATATGGGCACGTGCTCTACTTCTAGTTTGTCCAATCGATTCGTCGGCGACGCTGTCACTTTGTGGGCGACCTCGTTGTCTCGTGATTTCCGACGTTGCTTCCGGAATATGGGTTGTAGTGGATGCCGAACCACCCAGGTTACGACCACGAGGCGGGAAGCGAGTACTGGATGGAAGCCTATTTAAGAAAAAGTAATTATAAAATCCCAAACTTTATGAATATTAAAAAAAATCTCAAATTTACTAAGTAATGAAAAATACCTTTCATCTTCAATTTCTTCCTCTACTGGTACGGTAGCAAAGTTTGTGCGACCACGAGAACGGCCTCTGGTTGCAGCTGGTAAAACTTCATTTTGTACCTCTACTGTAGCCGCTGTAGTTGCACTTGATCTATCAATAGTACTATATTTACTTCTTTTGCTTTCTTTGTTTATTTGATTTTCAGATTCTTCTTTTGCTGGCCCATCATGCGAGTTTACTACGGGTTCAGGTATCTTTTCAGTAGTAGTTGTTGGTTTTTCTTTAAGTTCTTTCTTACTATTATCTTCTTCTTCGTCGTAATAATAGTAAATATATTCGTATTCATAATCTTGTCCATTAGGACCTTTCTTAATTTGAATCCTAGAGTGTTGTTTTTGTTCGGTGCCAGCCGTTTCAAGTTTAATGTTAGAAGATAGTAAACCACTGTTAATATCGTCTATGGTATCGAAATTGATAGGAATGTAGTCGTAGGCCTTAGTAGTGCCAATTGCTTCTGTCGTTAGAACTGGTTTTTGAGTAGTCGTGCTAGCCTTGTTACTTAGTTTACCGGATTCAGACATTGCTTCTAAAGCGACTGCCAAGTTTGGATTTGTTTCTACATTCTTTGCGCTCTCCTTTATTTTTATATCCTCTAATTTCGAGACAGGAATATCGACTTCTATCGATTCGGAAGCCTTAATCTTTTGACCCTTTTTAAATAAGGCCTTTTTGTCCTCTTCAATGGCTACGATACCTTCCGTCGGATGTTTAATTTTACCGCTGTGTAATTTCTTAATAATTTTATCATTGTTTTCATCTTGTTTTAAAATCCGATGGTGTGGGTGTTTCTCGGGTATTTTGTGTGATGTTTCAAAATTTCGCAAAGGTGTCTGTTGGCCAGAACTAACTAATACATATTCTTCCCCTGGTCGCGGTTCCGTGATGATATCTACATCCGCACATACCGTGTAGATGCAGAGGAAAATAAACCTGAAACAAAGATATCTTTGTTATATATGTATTTTTGTACTTCATTTAGTATGACATTTACCTACGATATAGTACGTGTCAGTACCCAATGAGTCATCTAGACGACATCTGACTGTTGCATTGGGGCGTAAGAACGGTGAGCGTGCTCATTGTTACTCAAAGCAAAAAGTGATGACTCATCTATGGGAATGTTTTGTTTGTTAGTGATATCTTTTTGCGCAAGTTAATAGCAAACTCATAGAAAGATATTTAACCATTTTACTCTTACTCTATACCTACTTTTAAATGGTTTTTAGGTATTTAAATTTGTAGGCTACTTTGATTTTCTAAATTACAGACACCGATGACTGCAAAGTATGTTTTTAATAAGGAGATTTGCAATAAGAAAAGTGTAAGAAATTATAACATAGTAGTGTGTTGTAGGAAGCTAGTCAGATCGTGGCTGTAAATGACGTGCACAAACACAACGAAAGTGTAAGTCGATAGAGCAGTACGATCACTTTCGCTTAATGAATATATTTTCGTTCATTTCTATGCGTCCACGATGTAGTAGAAGGAATACTTTGACAAGGACAACGACCAATACCGTAATAAAATATCTTCGTTGTCAATTTTTGTACTTTACTATAAAGATAATCCTAGCGTTACTTACATATATCTGAAACTTTTACCATTAACATAATTTTATAAAAAATTTACTTATATTATAATAGTTTTTTTCCTGTAAACGTATTCCAATCATTAAACTTTAGTATGTAAAGAAAACATAAATTTAATATCGCATAAGAAATGAATCCATTTAATGAAGTCGGAAGACTTCCTGGATATTTCTTGCGTATGTTGCCATGAGACGCGGAAATCAGTCGGGGGTTGTTAGGTACGGACGCTCGTTGCTACGTAACCAAAATACGATGCTACCATCGCTAAAGCATGCCACACACGATAGGTTTGGATTGATATTTTTAACTCACACGTTAGGTTTTGTTCAGGACAAGTATGTAGAAGTATTGTGTTTAGGGAAAATGAACTCTGCAATTGAATAACATAAACTCAATTCTACTAACTATCGTAATAGTTCAATTTCACTAGATGTAAGGTCGCACAGAGAACAAGGCTAGGTGAGCGTGAAGATCTAATTAGACTAGTTATGTCTTAGTTCTTCCAAGTGACCTTAAGTTATATCAAAGTTAGCGCTGTATGTCAACCGGTTACAAAAAAGGCAATGTGAAAATAACTGATATCTACTAAAACGAATGCATGGAAATAACCAAGTTTAATACAACGCATGAAACATATTTTGTATACAAGTTACTTTAAACTGCACTCTGGCATTGCAACAAAACAAAATTATATTCATTTAAATTGTAGCCGAAGTTAAAGCAGAGCAGCAATCATCAGACAGCGACATTATATCGTAACATCGTCATCTCCACGACTAATGTCCCCAGACGATGGTTCGTTCATGTCGTAACTCCGATTTGCGTGACTCGATTACACCGGGGTTCGACAACCCGGCTATTCAACCAAACAGTACACGTGGCGCACTAACTCGACCAACTAGTAAGGAAATTATTTTATTACAAATTATATATATATATGTGTACATCTTCACAAATCACGAAGATTTTGGCCTTAGATCTCAAATCTGCGCACGAAATGCTTTAATTTAAGAAAATAAAGTTTTAAGATTTTTTAACTCTTGAATAAACGAATAAGTTTAATAAGATAAAATTCCGTCATTATAAGATAGTAGTAAAAGATAGTAGATACTTCTGACTTCCGATACGTCATTAAATATGCGTCAACCGGAAACAGATCCAAGGTTCGAAATAACACAATCTTTTAAGCATTTAATGTCATATTTAAAAAATTAAAGCATAATTTTAATGACATAAATCAATAAATAAATAATAAATTTGATTTGTTTTAAATGGAAGAATCCAACAAAATAATTATTAACTGTAAAAATAAGAAAATATCACAACAAATTCACATAAATATGTGAAGCGGATGCACGCTCTTTAAGAGCCAGGACATCCTTAAATAATCTTACGTAAAGCTTTTGTAACAGATGTTTATGTAAGTATTGTGGTTTCATACATAATAATATTGTGGTTAGAGTCAGAATACATGAACTTATATGCGCCAATTCATAGTTTGGTTATATTTGTCTAGTGAATTTCAAAGCACAAACATCTAATTGTTCCCAAATGATACTACGACATGAAGCTTTAAAGTACACCGAGCGCCTACAAGATAATGTCAAGTAAATGTTAGTAACATATGAAAATTGAGGTCACAGTTAACAATAGAAATTGATTATATACATTTCTGTATCTCATAACTTATAAGGAGGGATGACCTTCTATACACCTAACATCACAAACAATGTATTACACAACACAAAACACGCAATAGCTGTGTAATTAAACAATGAACTTTAAGCTATTAGAAACCTAAAATAACTTGCCAAATAACTTGCCATTTGGCAAGTTATAAAAATACTGCTGACATAATTATAAGTATATATTCTAAATCGATATGTACATAATATAATTTTTTTAAGCAGTTCTTCCCTATGTCCTTTCCCTGTGTAGCTTGTTATAGACAACCACTATTTTTTATAACGAATAAACTGCTACATTGGCACAAACCCACCTGATTGTAAGTGGTGATATGGTGTGTTCTACAATGACCATTACCCACGACCACTTTTAGAAGTAAATATATTGAGTAGATCTTAACTCATTTCCTTCGTCTGCGATATATTTCTCTCTGCATTTTTTTATCCACTGATTAATAAAAATGCCTCATAGTATAATTAAGTATTAGCAAACGAGTGCAATGAAGTTGTGTTACGAAAACATTTTTCGTTTTATCTCACGGTCTATTTTTATCTGAAGGAATGAACAAATGTAATGTAATGATCGCATTATCGCGCTGCAGAATGTGTATTCGCAATCGTGAAATACCAAATAGTCGATTGTTGTAGCTAAATGGAAAAATATCAAAAACATAAGGTTATAGAATGTAACAGGACATAGCGTTATCGAAATTACCCAACGATATCAGGTTTTGTTTCGTCCATGCATAATCATCTAATAAAGACTCATTTATAGGCTTGTTAAAAATGCAGAGTTGACATTTAAGCAAAAAGTAACAGAAAACCGGTGGAAAACAGGTTTCCGCAGAAAGCTTGTGCGCCAAATGTTGGCAAAGAGTAATTTTGGATAGAAACGGCGATTGTTATTCGTGGGACACCAATTCCACCTGTACAGTGAGTAGGTCAAGGACTACCAACATTTCCCACACACACACACCTTCGCGTTAGCTTTATATCGTATTTACATATTTAATAATAAGCCACTTAACAGTTGATGTAACCTAAACTTAGTACAAGACTGATGCTGACATGGTCTCTAACTCTCTAGATTTTCTAATCCTGTACGTTTATTTTTCACTCAACCGTCCTTGACCAAATATCTTCAAGAGATTATATATACAAATTTCATTGTGAGAATGGTTTTAAAATCTTACGCGCAGCAGTTACTGACGCAGGCTCATTAAATGGTCGCTAATGAAGTCCTTAGTGTCGATTTACTGACAGAAATCCAAACAAATCAATTATACCGTTTTAAGTGTGGCAGTTAATGTTTTAAAAATGTCAAATGTCATCCGTAGTTATTTTATAATGATAAAAATCATTTTTTTTCTGTTTTATTTTTTTGAATTAATCAGAAAATATCTATAGGTAGTTATAAGAACCACGTAATATCCGCATTTCATAAGACGAACGTCACAAGACATTACGTTTTTTTATTAGTTTGTAAACCACATTTCATTAAACTAAGAAAATTCTTAAATCGATAATTGTTTTATAACAAATAGATTACGCTTTAATTATTATTAATTTGTGATAAGTATTTTTAAATATTACTATTATTAAGTAACATATAAGTAGTTTGGTTCGTTTAAAACTTTTGAAATATAAATTATTAGAAATAGTGCATTGTTGCATATCGCTATTCAGTGTAACATTCCATCATGTTATTGAGGCACGGATTCGTATTACCATGTCAAGGTGTCACTGAATACACAATAATGTTACATCAGAACAAGTATAATAACGCCAATTAGGTACTCATAAAGCGTATAAGACTACCTTTCATCCATTTAACGCTTGCCAGATGTTGTAAGAGAATATTTCGAATTTTCACATAAAAAATTACAACTTGCTATTTAATTTCTAAAGAAAATATATAAAAAACCCTTAAATAGAGCCCTTTGTATTCTTATTCTATCTTCTATTCTTATTCGACCTTATTGAATATTCATCCATACATACATTTAAACATTCGCATTAATATTATAATAGTACCTAAAGAAGTATTATTTAGTCATTTTACTTGACGAATAAGGTTATAAAAATGTTATTTGCATCGTGTGTATATTGACCACTATAACATGATCTCTTGTAGTCTAAATCGATATTAATGTATGTCAATAAGGTGAGGGTCGTAACAGAAGGTAATATTCTTAGTACTATGACGACTTTATCGATTACTGCTGAATAGAATTAATGTATGAACACTGTTGCACTATCACTTCCCTAAGTGTAGTTTAATGACAAAAGATAATTAAATACAATGGATGGTTTCTGTTCCTTTTTCCGGTAAAGAATAAAATGCCGTTATTACGCGGATGCACGTACAATGGAAGCTCTTTATAACAACATTTATTATAATGATAACCTCATTTAACAAGAAAAAAGTGCATATTAATTCGCTTTTCATAGTGTACCGTTGTTCTCCCTACCACGAAATTTGTTTGACTCTTACGAAGGCAAAAATGTTGACGACAAAAATAATTCTATTTATCCAACTAACAACATTTATAAGTATGCATAATTTCGTTGCGTTTCAAACACTTTTAAAACTCTAAAAATCAATGTCAAATACCAGTTAAATAACCCGATTCACGCAATAAATGGTAATATTAGAAAGTCCATTACAATAATCATTATATTGGTAATTCAGATCAAACAAGCTGTTTCAAGGTGAAAAAAAAACAAAACGTTATTGAGTCTCGGCCGACAGCTCGGCCATACAAAATCCTTAAAGCGGTTATCGTCATTTACCAGACCCTATTGCATTTATGCCTTGCAAATTTTATATTAAAATGTTGTTTGGAATTCACAAACTCACGATACCTAAACTACTTCCAACTCCGACAGTATTCTAAAAGGACAAAGTAGAAAAAAATATAATGAACTTGGTTAACCTTTAAAATGGTTTTATTATTAAAATAAGCTTGCAACTTCCAATAATAGGAAACTTCCTGTAGCATTCATTGACATGATCGGCGCCGAGGTGAGGCATTGGCGACAGTAAACATTTGCTGTGTGTAAGCCAGTATCCTGACACAAGGTCTGGTTTGCCTGTCGTGCACTCCGAGGTCACCGGTGAACGTACGGTGGCCGATATGTAACCGTAACCAACTACCGATTGCCATGCTGCTTGTCTCTTTCACTCGCATTCAAATCGCAATTAATAATAACTAGAGAAATAATATCCATGAAAACCATAGTGGATTTAAATCATCATTTCCACAAATGTTCCGATTTTTTGGCAAAAACAAGAAATAAATGAATATCGTTTACGTTTCAATTGCTTTTATAATTGATTTCGTAGACCAATTCAAGTGTCGGACCTTAACCGATGCTGACTTAAATAAATTGCATTTCCGAACATTCTCGTCTAAGCATAATGGAACATATTCTTTTGAAATATCAGTCTAAATTAATAAGTTATAACACTTATTGATGGATTACTGTGTCGATGACCGAAGACGATTGACGGTTTATGTTGAATCTCAAAAAATATATTAAAAATTAAAGATGTTAACCCTTATCAACAATAACATGAAGTGCGATAAATCATGATGTTAATAAACTGACGATCGTTAAACCATAAATCAATCATTTCAAATTATATTGCTTTTGAACGGTAATCGGGTTCATCAACCTTACTTTATTCCTTATGATCGTCACGTAACAATTAATACTAACAACGTGACCTGAACGCAAATACCTATGTCCACGGTTTGTCGCGGATTAATTGTTCAATGTTATTTTCGAACTCCATCGTTACACTTGTATTGATACATATTGCCATCCCTCTTATAATTTTTTATGAAAAAAGGGACAGCGATATGTGTCATAGCAGTCGAATACAAATATTAGGTTTAATCATTTAAGGAAATGCCAAAGTGTTAGCTCAGGGTTTATTAAAATGTTTAAAGATGGTAAAACCAATCTGTTACTCATTTCCATGACTTATATGTAATATTTTAATAATTTACATACTTAACTTGCCGAAATTAAGTATTTTGGTGGGTCAGCGTTGTGTTACGTAAAACTTGTGTCGATTTCATTTTACTTTAACTAATGTTATTAAATATTTTTGTACAAAGTTTCTTTTAATAAAAATTAATGTACTATATAAGTTGTAACGTTAAGTAAAATTAACAATCAATTATTTTTGCAAAGTCATAAGTAAATTTTGTAAGAGTATTGTGCAAAGATATGTTGCAGTACCAGACAATTTTTGTTGCCGATAAATCTATACTTAAAATGCCAGTATTTCGGAATAAAACTTACTACATCTTGGAAACGGTAAACGTGCGCAATAATACTTATTTTAGAATTAATATTTTACCCGCAACCTACAGCTTTCACCTCATACACATGGGTGGAACATGCCTTAAATTTATTATTATTGCTATTGCATTTCTCGGAATTGTGTAATGTATTGTATTGCGCTTTCTACATTATATATAAAAACTAAAAACACAAATAATATTCGAAAACACAATTGAAAAAGACTTATACTAAATCCACAAAATTTCTAGAATTACCTTTTTTAAGAGTGTATATTCCTTAACCTAAAATGATTCAATTTATCTTACTTTGAGAATTTTTCCTCATGAATATCTCAAGTATCGATTTAAAACAAATTATCGTTTTATAGCATAATCGATGATTGTTTCGAGAAATTTTTCCCCTACTACTAGCATTGGTATTTTCCAATGTCCCAAACATTGGAAGTGATTTTGGAACCTAGTTTCATATGAACTTATGAAGTCACGTTTCACACGGTAACTTAAAAGAAAATCTTTCTTACGACCATATATTTCATGATGGACACTTTTCACATCGCTTGGTTAAAAACATTAATATTACATTCTTAAACCTAAGTGACCTTTGATATTCTATTAAGAAGCGTTCCAATTTTCTAACAACATAAAGATACTTTTATGGTATAAGGTTAGGAGAGGAGATGACAAACAAGCGGCAACATAAATTCCCCAAAATAGTGAAATGACCGCTGCCTATAGTGAAATGACCGCTGCCTAAAGCGATACCAGTTGGCATCTGCGTTGCCTATCTTTAATCAACAGAAAAATAGACGCACAGAAATAGGATATTTCCCTCACCTATGCGTCATACTCCGCTAAATCCACTTAATCTTCGCATCCTTCCTAACAAGAAAAGAGCGCGAAGGGCCCAAAATTAGACTTATGGCACGCGCATCAGGAAACGCGGAAATGCGTTCACTGCAAGACTGTCTTCTGTGTGTTCGTAGTAAACTAGTGGTTGAGCCGACCAATACATTATTATTGCTGGCTGTACTACTTTAAAATATGTATTAAGTAGGCGACCTCGCCGACAATGTGACGACATTGTATATGCTTGCGGATTTTATCTGATTCATTTATGGCATTATATTTCTTGTCAAGGACATAATTCAAATATCACTTACCACTTATGTAAGTATAAGTGATATAACACGAAGCCCTGAACAATTAAATTGGTGTTTAAAATGACATTCATATGATAGCATTCTTAAGAATATAAGGCTGTATTCTGATTTAATTAGGCATTTAGAAACAAGGGTACACTTCTTCCTAATGTGCCAACTAAAGTAAAATATAGAAATTGTCAATAGCTACAAAGTAAATCCGGTCCAATTCAACCTGTTACCATGAAGGACGTATAAATAAAAATATATAAATGTGAATACAAATTAATGTGTATATTTAATTATGCATTTATAAATGCGTAAAACACGACATATTTTGTTGTCGTAGGGAGTTGCGTTGCGCATGAGTTGAATATAAAGCGCGCGAAGCATCCGCAGCACGCACCGCGCCAGTCTACGCTTGACATAGACATATTATGTACATACATATTATTTTTTATATAGACTTTTATTACTGCAATTTACTTACATTCAATGGCAAAATGTCTGCTTATTAAGACACCAATACAATATAATAACTCGGTAACTTCACAATTAATGTTATTAAAATTTAACTAATTTGAAAATGATACAATTGCGTATGTATATTTAAGAAATAGAATAGAAATTCTGTTCAAGGGTTTCTAAAATTTTTTTTGAAATGTTCAATAATTTCGAAATAGCGTGGAATCTGCTATGAGTATGCGATTGGAATGCAATTCTTGCGCACTTTCCGATGAACAAAGCTCGAGAAATTTCACGGACATGCAATAAATGATGACCCCATCGCTTTCAAGTGGTGACGTCAAAACTCACGGGCAGTTTCGATTTTTCGATTATTGCCAAAGCAAAAGAAATCGATTATAACCGTATATACAGATATACTATTGAGTAAGCTCTGTTCAATTAAGTTTATTCTCCTAAGTTATGAAAATAAGTAACTTCAAAGAATAAATCAAAGGATTTTTTTATTTATACTAAGAAATATAAAATTTTCATTTGGATTCTCAAATGCCTAATGAGGTTTCATGAGATTTCTAAGTCGTCAGAAACCTTATTCTAGAAGATTAAAGAAAAGTGTACCAAACATATATTTTTATATTACTCATGAGACTAATTTAACAAAAATATTTCGCTAATGTATTATTACATTCCATACAATTTAGAATCGTGTGTTCGTCGCATTACTCTGGTTTGTTCAAGAGGAATTATTTATAAAGAAACTAACTGTAGCCCGCGACTCCGTCCGCGCGGAATTAATAAAGATATAATTAGTAGCCTATTAGTGTTCTGTACTACATGTATGCCAAATTTCATCGAAACATACATCCATCTAAAATTACGTATGGCGTAACATTATAGCACCAATTTCAGTTGATTGAAAGAAAAAAATTCGTGTTATATTCCCCAAAAAGTAGAACAGGGCGTCGTATAAAATTTCTCTATGCTCCTGTATCCATTCATGTCAAGGTTTCGTGGTTGCTAAATACCTACGCTTCTCCAAGTAGAAAATCAACTTTTACCTCATAAAACATGTCTCGTAAACAGGAACTGTGCGTTCGTATAGTGTGCAACCTCTATGTGTTTTCTTAACGCACAAAGTTCTTTGTTTAAATATCTATATTCTATTAATTAAAAAAAATCTTGTATATATTTTTTTAACAGTATTCACAGCCATTCGCATTGTCCAGGATTGTCCAGTTTTGTTAAACTTAGTTTAGAATTTATTTAAAGAAATCTTTCATATGAATAATTTCAAAAAACTAGACTTTACATCGAATTGGAATACATGTAGCGTTAAAGGGTGCGTGGATTTTTGATTTGTGATGAATGTAGTAAAAATAAACAATAAAGAGAAAAGTGAAATAACTTTGAAATACATTTTAGAAACAATGTAATTTTTTGTTATTGAAAAAATGTTTCCAAAGTTTATATTTATTTATATGTAATAGCTCCATGGCTATGGAAGTGTATTTATACAAATATTGTTCATAGTACAATATACGAAGAGCTTTCGTCACGTTCTTAGCAGACCATGGTGTGGATAGAGCCAAGGTCAATTTCATCGAAGCAATCACACGGGTGCGGCGCGGCGGCTACACTTTATTTGATTTGATATTGACGCATTCTATTCTTACCCAATCAGACGTACCATGAACTAAAATATCTTTTCGCTTTAATAAAAAAAATAATGATATAAAATTTTGGAAACATAGAAAGTCCAGAAGTTTTCCAACGAAGATGTCGCTAAAGAACAAACAAATCGGATAGTTCTAGTCTTAACGCAATAAACAAAACAAATGGTTTATGTTTTATTCATTCGTTATCTCATCACATTCCGCAAAAGGTCATCGGCAGGAAAGTGAAACTGGTCAGAACCGAAAGTGATAACATTATAATCATAATATGGTAAAAATATACAACCGAGTTTTCTGTCTCCGCCATAAATGATTCAGGGATCGTACCCGGACCCAGTTCGCTTAATGTCAGTGACGCAACATATTTAATCCAATGTCAAATACTTATGACACACCTTAGCTTTTTCTCCTCGAGAGATGCGCGAAATGATCTTACGACACCCGATGATATAATGCAGTTTGCGCAAACATTGTTTGCCTGTATTTCAAACATCTATTCTGTTCGCATTCTATTATATCTATTGACTTCGTAGTTGAAGGTTTGAACATATTTAAAATGTCACTTTACTTGACGCTTTAAACGTTACTAATAATTGTATTAATATCCCATTATTTATTTTTATTAGAATTCTTATTTAATTCCGACTACACAGACTAATAGATATGTTAAATGCCTAGCATCGGTGTCTTGTACATCTATGAATACGTAATATGGTATCCGTTTAGTGTTCGCATCAAAATCTTCAAATTAAAATGGCTAAGCGACGTGATTAGTTACTTAATAAAACACTAAGCAATCAGATTTTGTCTAATAGATAACAAATTGATTTTTATATACATCGAGAGGTTATTCCAATTGAATGTTTAAAGTTAACAGACCAACTCATATTGCATGACAAGCGCATATTATTATTAATAATATTAAGCGACTGTTCATTAGTTACACTTTCACCAATTATTTTTTTCGAAATGATATACGAAGAATTTCTGATCAATCTTGTATATTTCTAATAGAATGACTGATTCTAAAATTATTTATTACGTATGTGACAAAATTTATTTCACAAGAATTACGCGTTTATAATTATTATACGCAACATGTAAACAATGGGCAAGTAACACGGAATCACAATTATATTTTTACATTGAAAGTGGGTACAACGCCTTTCTCTATTACGTTATAGACTTAGCTTTAGATAGATTTTTATTTTGTTCGCTGTGAAACAAACCATAAGCTTAAAGGATTTTTATTTGTTTATTATCACTTATAGGTTTATATACAAAGGTAGAATTCAATAGCAACGTTTCATCAAGCAAATGTAAAACAAATTAAACATTTAGGTCACGACCTAGCCACATTCTTGCCTTGGCGTCGATAAAGTTGCATAGAATTACAACTTACCACATTCCAATAATTTATCATTTTGTATTCTTATTTATTACCTACATATACTATATTACAGAATAAACTTGTAAATAATGTTTGGGAATAGAATGTAAAGAGATCATCTGACATATTTTGCACATGTCTAATAACATTTGACCAATGTTTGGGCAAATGTTAAATTATAAACTGTGATAAAAATAAAAGCACGTGCTATGAAAATAACTTTAGCAATTTACCGCTTCAAGCTCGACCGAGCTGGGACTATGGTATGAGATTGTATCAATGTTATAACGGTGGGCAAGCAATAAAAATAGTAGTAGAGCAGGTTCCAAGAGGCTGGTTTCGATCGCGGATAAACAAGCTTAATTATGTCAAAGTTGGTACGACGAGTTTTTGATAGTTACGCAAGAGTGGTGGGATTAGCTCCGATGGGTCGTGACCCGTCTCGCTGTCGCCAATACAAGCCGCTTGCTGCCCTTGACATATCAACATGTAGAAAGTGCAAAGCATCAAACTCGACCACTCTGTTCATTATACTCTTTACGGATGCAACTAAATATCATTCTATCTTATGTTCGGATGTATCTATCTATCGGCTAACTAAATCACTTTTTTTAATATCGCAAGGACAAAGTTACAGGCAACATTCAATAGGTAATAAATAAGAAGTCGAAATTCCGCAATAGAATTTTCCCACAACTTCGTGCTACTGTTTCGCATCAGTCAGTAATGATGTAAAACCATATTACATATTTCATAAAAAATCGATACTTGTATCTGTTATGTTTTGATTTCGAATATTACAAAAAAAACTAATCGATTTATTATTTGCATCGGTTTCATTTAAAAAGTAATAAACTGCGTGAAATATATGAAATTAATCCATTTGGATACTTGTTATGAAATTGTCATCTCAGTGCCATTAATATGATTATATGAGCTGAGATCGTTTTAATGATTATTTATATTTATCGAAAGTGACGTATCATTGTTACGATACTAAGATGTAAAGATGATTTCTCATTTCTATAGAAACACCTGAGGTGAAAGTAAAAGCAAATATATCACTTCCAAAGAATACCACGAAGGGTAACCAAAAATATTACCTATTGGTATTCATTTAAAGCTCTAATTTCAATATTATTAATATCACACAAGGTTGGAACATTCAATATATTTTATTCTATAATGTCAAGGCTGTTGGAACTCTGTAACAATCAACGGCGTAATCAGATATAAATAGGAGAGTTTAAAATTTATAAAAACAATAAATATCTTAAAGAAAATATTGGTTTAACATAAGTATTAACTCTGGAAGCTTGAGCCCTTACATAAACAGATCTCTCTGCCTACCCCCCTAGGTTACGTGGGTGAGTATAGTTATAAGTTGTTGTCCATATCTAAGCGATTTTCAATAATTTGTTCCTAAAAATATTTTACATTAAACATTTTCAACCTAAAAGAATTCTGCTAAAATTTGTTTAAGTTCTATATTTTATTTTATTGACAAAAAAAATACAGCGGATTTTTATATAAAATTATAGTGACGCTAAAAACACACAATGTGAGCTATTTTATAGGTCACAAGATACGTATTAATAATGAAAAAATACCCTGATACTCTATTAATAATATAGCTATATAAATAAAAATTTTAAATGCCGACAACCACGTGCATGTCGTTCAAGAGAATATTTTTTAATAAAATGAACATTTTATAATCTTATTATATAAAATTTGTCATTATGATCCTAAAAATTTATTATTCATTCTATGTAAAAAAGTAATATAACTATTCTCATAACTACTATAACTGTTATTAAATACGAGTATTGATGTAATTAGGAAAACGTTCCGCTCGGTCCCAAAATCAATCATCGACTATGTTGTTTTCCTTCGGAAATCCGACAGTTGGCGTCTATTTTCATTTCCCACATATATATTTAAAGAAGGCCAAAGAAACCAACAATTATTTGCGACAAAAAATAACAACATGCCTAAATACCGCTATTTAGAGTTCCGTTCCTTTTTATAATTTCAATCTAACTGGTTTTACAATTAATAAAATAATAGCAACGGACATCGTGACAAGGCACAGGCGCGGAGATACGCCGGAACACGTAAAAAGCGAAAGTGAAGGTCGAACAGAGTCGAAGACGAGTGTGCCGCCGCGACGACGCAAAGCGCGACCGTCACGCGACGACCACTGCACGGACACAAGACGACTACAAACCAACGTAATAAATTGAAATAGAACATTTAATTTATATTGAGTATTTAAGTTAGAATATCAACTAAGTAGTTCTTGAATTAAAAAATCTACAATTCCGATTGAATGTTCAAAATTGTTCTATCCATTTATATCAGGTATATGCGGATGTTTTCAACTATTCCACTAATAATTATTTTACTATTAATATATTGGAGTTAATATGTTAATATAAATGTAATAATTAATTCGCCAATAGATAATAGGAATTGGCAGAGCTTTTATAAAATCAACCTTTAATTCTAATTAAAATTCTTTGATTGAATTCGTAAAAAGATTTTAAATAAGAATTTGTATCAAGAATCATAAAATCAAGGTTAAATTATTAGCATAAAAATATTCGTAAGATATAGACAAATAATTTGTATACCGTAAAATCTATTTATTATGACTCTATTTATCTCTATCAATCGTTTATTATAAAGATTTCTTTTCGTTTAAAATTCCTCTTAAAAATGTCGAATATTAAAACTCGATTATACGTCATATCACTTATTGTGACCCATTTTTAATACATTGTACAGTGACATATGATAAGTCCAAATAATTTTGGCAATGTTTGACTACCGCATAAACTATAAAACTACTACTACTATTAAAAATTGCAAAATTAATTTATAAACTGTTTATCGTAATACCGGAAAAAGAACAAACAAACAGTACTGATTTTATTAATAAAAAATTACATTATACGTAATTACTACGCACATTTTTTTAATTATCTCTATTTTCTTTAAGTCTATCAAAATAAATATACTAACAAAAACAGGAGATTTTTTCTATAAATTTCTTGTTATTTCTCTTCGATATTATTATAAATGGTTTCAACTGCACTTATAAATATTCAATACTATATAAATTGTAAAATCAAAAAGTTGCTCAAAATAAAAGAAACTAATAATAGATACATCGAATAGTATGATGTAAACTTAAAAATAAAAACGTTTGGACGGTGAACGTCACACTGCGTGTAATTCTTGAATGCTTTCACACGCGTTTATAAATTCGAATCATTAGTTACGAAATGTGTTCAGTAAACGAATGAACGTGGTGTAAATATCTATCGATGGTTACTTTCTTTTCAAGTACAACACTTTATTAGTGTTACATAGCCGAATCTGTAACGTAGAGAAATTCCAAATCTGTTTTGTATTCAAATACAACCTAAAGCGTATTACGCATCACTAGTGACAAAATTTAAGCCGTGTTTAAATTACCATTTCGATAGCGAAAGCAATATATATATAATCGTACAGCCGTAGTCCGGAATGTTGAAGTAGCGCAATTAATAATTGTACGGTTGAATAATCGCGCTTTGTTTTTTAATACATTAAAAAGTTATGCGAAAACTTTGTTTAGAATAATTAACCTACTTTCCTACATGTCAAGCGCAAAAAGAACGAAAATAAAGTAATAACTATAATAATGGTGTATTCAATTTAAACCAAATAGCAATTCTTTGTTCCGAACGTGCAATTCAACGATATTTATTTGCAAAAACTAAAAAAATAACAATACTCAAAAAGTAAAAACACTTGAAGCAAATTATATAATTTAAAGCTTTTTATAATTGTATTGTGTTGTTTTAAGGGTATTTCAAAAATTATCTCAATTAACTATTGATTTAATTATTTACAAAGATTTTATTTCTTCATGCAATTGACTAACTTTTGTCTATGACTCTCTCCACACGGAATTTAAACAATTTAATTAGTAGCCTATGCGTTCCTATTATATATTAACTGTTCTGGAGATGCCTAGCAAAACTTGTAGCGGAATAACAATCATCCAAACTTTTGCAATTAAAATATTTTAAAAATATGCAAGTAATACACTTTTAAAAGAAATTTTAATACTACAATAATAGTATACAGCCTCCGTGCAATGTATACAAAATAACATATAAATCCTTGAGAATTAAAGTGGCTTAAAGTTAGATAAATGAAACGTACATCTAAATTTACACGTAAAGCGCCAAATCACAAGACGTGTGAACTTTCCTAAATTATTAAAAGTCGTAGACAGCGTTGTTGTGTCATCGTATCTATACACCATACATCTATTGCTGGACTTGGCACTTCAGTGCAAGAAAACAAGCGCGATGCCCCCTATTGTGTTTTCGAAAAGCCATTTAGCGCCTTGTGATGCAAACCTTAACAGAGAGAGTTTGACAAAAGTGACTCGTGTATGACTATTATCGAATATTTATGTAGCCATCTTCTAAATGTCTTTCTAATGTTGCAAAGGCATTTTGTTTCCCTGTCTTCATTTTCATTGCAATTCAATAAATGGACAATAAAAGCTTTACCTTGTCTACCAATAAATTTATTTTTAAACCCCGTTGACTCATCAGACTTGGTAATAGTAATTTTATACCTATATGTTGATGCCAATCTGACTGACATTGATTGTAAAATACTGGTAAGTTGTGACGCGAATCACAGAAAAATGTTGCAACAATGTCTTGACTTCTAAACTTAATGCTAAACCGGTACTCTCATCCATGACCAAATTTAGCTTTGAAAGTGAGGTCTGAAAACAACATTGCCCTTCTCAGCGTTCGCTTAAAACATTTATATATATTTTATATCCATCTATAGCAATAAATTGACTTTACATGTATCGTATAATAAGTTCATTGTTGAATCGCAATTTTTCATGTCGTTTATTAAAACGACTATTCTAATCTAGATATTCTAATCTTGATCCACAACTTATTTTGTTTATTACGTACTTGACTGTCACCACATGGATATAGAACTTTCAAGTATGAAGTAGTGTAAGGTCGTTCCAATCGTATGAACTGTTAAGTTCGCTGTAGGAACAATATGCGACCGCTCTTAGTCTTGCATATTTTAAAGCAATGTTTCGCAGCCTTCATTGAGAAACACGCGCCCTCATTCGTGATGTCAGTCAGCTGCCGTTGGGCAACAAACACCTGATTTCCACACGAGAAATCAGATCAAATTTTCGCGGTATCGGCAAAAGACGAGCCGAGCCATCTCGCGACCGGTATTACATAAAGCTTGGTGGCTGCGTAAGATTCACCTATGCAAACAGCCGATGAAAGTGACAACACACTGACTGGTTTCAAGCAGACCAGTACTGATCAGCTTTGATTTAGAAAGTATTCACACACTATAACCGTTATTAACAACTGTATTTTAAGTAGTTATAGATTAGTAGATAATATGTGTAGATTTAAAACTTACAGTGGTGTCCTGGCGAGCATGTTGGAGGCAGCTGGGTTGCGTTGGTGTGTGCGGTTGCGTTCGCACGGCCCAGCTCTCTGGGGATGCGGGCTGCGGGCTGCTGACTGCAACAGAAACCTCACGTCAGCACACGCGCCTTTCCCAAACGACACACAGTTGCGAAAGACAGTTGAAGCTCGATGAGGAAGCTACATCACACATTCAAATGCAACGTTAATGTCAAAGAGCGCTAAATGCCAATAGTGGCGACCTTTCGGTTTTGAACTAGGTTGCGCAAACGAGGATCGCCGGTGATCGTGTGAGAAAGGCGAGTGCGTGCAGGGACTTCGAGGGGGTGGTAGAACGCACCGGCGGGGGACGGCGGGGAAGAATGACACCGCAGGCGACGCGCTGCCGAACGGCGACTAACCTCGCCGCGGCGCGCGCACCTCCTACTTATAGCCGCAGAGGCTGCGCCCGCGCGCCGCCGCCACCGCCACCGCCGCCGTCGCCGCCGCCACCGCCGCCCGCTGGCACCAGCTCACCCTTGGATACTTTGTCCACTTCGGTACCATTCCGCGCCCGCACCTACACTTATACCCTGTTCCCATGTTTTCACATAACATTTTCTCTTATCTTATGCATCCCAGCCAGAATCCAGGATGCTCTTTCCTTGATATTGTATAACACTAAATATCCTGTGACTAATTATGTTACAAGATATTAAGAAACATTAAAACCCTATGAATTATGCGACGATAAACGCTTATAAATATGAGACAGAAAGCTTAGGCAATACTTCAGTATAAAAGACATAAACGCGTGACATGCACACTTCGTAATATAATTTTTCAAAAATATTAAATAAGCGAACATGTTTTCTATATTCAATGCAATTGTAATTTATTACTCATCAGTTGTTAACATATGTGATTGCATAGATATTTGATATTTAGCGTCAGATACGATCATATAAGATTACAAAACTCAACGGTGCTCCTAGTGGCATATTGAAAAATTACGAATCGTACTTAGAAATATAAAATATACAATGTTAGAGTAATTAACTTAGTAGAGCGTACATTACAACATTATAAAATATCTGCTGTATTATATTTCAAAAAGGCACTATTAAGTGTGATGTACAAAGTTAAAACAAGTTATTTTATAATTTAACATATTGATGACCCAGTAAGTATAGTTCCCGAAAAGTTCAAACGCCTATATTAGACGATGAGGAAGTGAGGGCAAACATACATTACGCGTCAAATATGTTGATGAATATATAATGATGTGTGTCGACTGGTAGCGCGGTCCACTCTAGGCAATGCATCAAAAAGTCAAGGACGTACGACTCACTCGGCACTGTCCAGTTCTTGCTCTTCTTCGTAGTAGTCTCTGAATTTTAATGATTGAAAAAAAATATATGTAGCGAACTCATGTCGCACCCACGTCGTTTTGTCATGCCTTATTTTTATATTCAATTACACTCAAATTTTCCCAGGATCTCGCATGTGTCACGAATAACAAACTATAAAAAACAGTCTTATTAAAACAACGATACGTGTTTGTAATCACTAATTGAATTGAAAATTGGACAGTATTAAACAAATAAAAGCCTTTACGACTAAACAAATTTAACAGAGCAATCAGAGAGTTAAAAAATAATATGATAAATGAATTCGCTAATCGTTAGAGCTAGCTTGAGTTGACTTAGTATTAGAGAAGCCTAGATTCTGGAAAAACTTAATGAAGATAAGGAGGTTAGCCACCCCTATCCTAGACAATCATGAAGCAATATATTTGGAAGAAATTCTTATAGGGTTTAATTTTTTTTCTGCCTGTTTTTAAACGGATACGGAAACTGAATAAAATATACATTGATATGGACACTTATCAACGTATCTTTGTTTTACTAGCTGTCTCATCGCTATTTTGGACTCTGGCACAAAATGTCTGTCATTTCTTTGCTACTTTTGACACCGTATTTAAGAACATTCCATATATATAACTATAAAAAAATGGTCAAAGCTGAGCGAAATAAAACATCATTTTTATTTTATTTATAATTTTTATTGACAATGCGTATAATGATTGTAGCATATCCATAGTGACATTGTCAAAAATAGTTATTCCCTTGTATCAAAATAAAGAAATTTTGTATTACGTGTACATGATGTCTATTTAGAAAATAACTAGCTAAACTTATTACAATTCAGGAAAACAAAAAATACACTCATATCACAATACACTTACACGTACTTATTGATAAATTGAGCTAAATATTTACAAATTTGGTTGAAGCGATCCGAGAGCCCCTAGCTCGGTCAACACAAACAACTTCACAATACCAATTTAATCACAACATACAAGAATAAAAGAGAATAAGGGGATATGTAAAAAAAAATATTAAGTTTAGTATAAAGTATTTATTAACTAGGATTACGTTCATGCGTCTTAAATCTATGAAAAGCATCTATTAAAATGGTGAAAAGTCGTGAGTTCAACTCATGTCAAAATTTGAAATATGTAAAATATGTTTGAGACAATTTTTTTTTTCATTTTTTTTATAATAATCTACAAAGAAGACAAATTCGATAAGTAATTACAATGCTAAATAAAGTAGGGTAAGGTCGACCGAAGCTTTGCGGTTATCACCTAGTTTAATTATCTTTGATTGAACAAGTAGCTCTAAGCGACTATATCTGATTATATGACTCTATACATATATCTATTGCTATAATATATTAAATATATATTTAAAAAAAAATTCTCATTGGGTATTCTAGCATTCTATATTACCTCACTTGCTGCAAAATTATATCGCTTTAATATTGTATATCAATGAAAATACGCAAAATCTTATCCCGTCAAGAAATGTATTCTTGAATTTAATTTGCGTAGTTATTTCATAATAGTTGATAATGTTGAATTATCTTAAAAAGTTTGCAGATACATTTTGAGCAAGTGCGATATAAAGGTGATCGACAACCGAATGACGCCCCCCATTAGTGACGTCACCGTTGTTTGGGGGCAAAAGAAACGCTACTCTTGACTATCAACAGCGAATAATGATATAACATTTTCCTTTGTACTTGTATTTCGTTTTACATTGCGCATTATTATCTCACTACAATTCTTTCAGTAAATACTCGAGTAAAAAATATGGCAAATATTTCCAAATTTATTATAAATTTAGCACAAAATACTAATCTAATCTAAATCTAATAATATAGCGGTATGTACGCTTTGTTGTGTCTATTGGATTAATACTTATGAATTACAACAACATGGTTTTAGAGGCACGTTATAGGATCTGTATATTGCACTTGTAGTATTGTTAAAGTGCAACAGTCCAGGGGTAGTCAACATTTCGATCGCTCGCATCGATATCGAAATAACTCCGGCACAAAATTCATAATCAAGCAAAGTTGACTTGTTGATTCTTTCCAAGTAATAACTGCAGTAAATATATTTAACGATTGTTTCAACGGATCACAATGCCACCTTTACAAACTGGTTTATCATTTTTAGTGTTCGATGATTTTAAGAAATACAATGTTAAAATTTATCGGACCTGTCTCATCAGTAAGGCATCTCGCAAGTTTGTCATTTTTTAAGCTTTACAAATCATCGGTATTTATAGCGTAAACACGATATTTTTATGGCATACGCGAATATTTACATACACAATTAGTTTAAACAAACTGTAAAATATTTTAAATGTGTTAAGTCCTCGATTTTTTTTGTTGTTCTTTTACGGTGCCCTAAAAAGGTTAAATATACAGTTATTTATTGTTATAAGAGATCATTCAAAAACCTTTTTCTATACTTTAAGATTTCTGATATCATTGTGTGCGAAGTATGTTAATTTATTTACTGCAATACCAAAATATATTTGTTTTAAGACTGGCTGGTATTCCAGTCGAATTCACAATTATGTCTCTTCAATATGCACATTAATATTATGTCAAATATATACAAAAAAAAAATATCATAAACCTAAAAATAATTAGAACAAAAAAATTAAATAAAAATACACAGCCAATAATTTAAACAGAAATAACACAGTACTTAGCTTCTTTGCCATTCAGTTATTACAACTTTCGTCTAAAGCGAAACTATTACTGATTTTTTAAGTTGCATTAATTTTGAATGTTTTTATTTTTATTATTGACTGCTCGATGTCACTTTTATGTATTTTATATTACATATTTATTAAATATTAAAGTATATTAATATATAACGATAGCCAAACATTATAAAGTGCGAAAGAAGAGGACGGAAATATCGCTAGATAGACAGATATATCATTCGTTGTCAAATTGTATTTTAGTTTACATTTTTTATCGTTTTGTTAGCTGTAAACTTTCGAGTTTATAGCAAAGAATAAACAAATCTTAGCAATGAATCAATAACTCGCGATTTTCTTTTAAATATTAATATAATTGTCATTTTTTTAATTATCCGATAATTTATCCGAATTCAGTAAACCGTATGGCATAGAAACTATAAGAAAAATCTTTTTTTATATTTCAGTTTTCATTTTAAATTAATATAAATGATATTAATTGATAATACAACAATCATTACATCGCAATTTTGTATCTAATGAGAGAATATAATACGAGGACCTACTAAATATTTATGGAGTACGTGCAATTTACAAAATTTCAAAACACTAAGAACTATTTTACTATAATCCTAATTGTTAGACATTCAACAAACAGTAAGTTTAATTTTTTTTCTCAGTTGTAATAGCCCACGTCATTAGCAATATTAAATTGGACATATACAACTTCGCTTTTATTAAAAAAATACAATTTCTACACTAGATTTATATGTTATAAGACATGCTAAACTAAATATAAACACTATGCTAAAAATAACATAAAATTTATGTTATTAATTAATGCAAATATGAATTGAATGAATTCAAAACAGTCAAACGAGGTGAATAGAAACATAACCAGCAAAGTTTTTACAATATCTTACGTTAAGAATCACCTTTTTTATCTGTGTAATGAAATCATTATAATAAAGATAATAGGTATATTAACGAACAATCATTCATGAATATGCTGTAAACTATTCTGATTTTGTTTCTATTCACTCCGTGATTTCTATTGAGCCAATCATAGGGTATGTTTACTTTTGGTCATCATAAGTTAAAGTTAATGACTCGATATTAAAATTTTTGTGACACTTCGAGGTATTCGGCAACATATAGGATTGTAAAAGTGCCTTATCAAACTGTATCTTAAATATATATATATATATTATAATTCATATCGAAAAATATTAACAATCGTATTATTATAACTATGAATAAAATTGAATTTTAATAAGTTGGTTTTGCATATTGAGATCAAGCGTTTATAATAAGAGATAGAATAAAAGGTGTACACGATTATATGTCGTAGTGGAAGAGATGTTGAAAAAATTCAAAGTATTAAAAAGATTTTCTAGAGCTGCAACGATTGGTATGCAAATCACAGTTCAGTCGGCAGACGCATAACTTTCTTCGTGCCTTGCAATAAAAATGCATCCACCATGTTGCAAATAAAATTCATTTGTTTCAAGGCTTTCTTGCATATTAAGATACATTTAAGAGAAATGGTAAATAGTAAATGACTAATTTAACTTTTAAATTTTTACCTTTAAAGATCTATATTAACATTTTTTTTGTATTTGATTTTTTCTTTGTCATTTTTTTAGTACAAAAATCTTAACTATCTCAACAAACTGTCAGTTTTGTATGTTTATGTATTTATTACCTAATGCTTAGATATATTTAGAGAAAGAAAACAAAAAGGCATAACTTTAACTCTGAAACTTTAAGCTCTTATAGATTCCATTTGATATCGTTTTAATTTCAGTGTAGTCAAATTTTCTATAGGTTTTATAAAAACCGTATGTCGAGTATCTAAAACAAAAATTATTGTTTTGTTTGATGACTAATTTTAACATGGAGTCGTAGTTTTCATTGCGCTTTATGCCTTTTAGTCTTTCCCTAACACATGAACATACAGAGCAGTGGAAATCGCACTGAAATATTTATTTTGTTTGTATCATATAATATTTAGTAGCTTCACAACATTTTCTATCAATGGTTTTTGCATAGGCACTGAATTATGGCATTAGTTTGAACTAGTTTTTGTAAGGCATATTATATATTAATCTTATTTGAGTGCTGCAACACTAATGTTCAAAAACAATATTAATTCTTAATACTTTCAATCCGTAGTTATAAAAATCGCTATATTATAATATAATGTTTGCTCGTCGAATATTGTATGGAAGACTAACATCATTAACCACACGTTATACTAAGATATGACACTGAATTTTATCCTAAAGAGAAAACTATTTTAGAAATATAGTATAGTGGAAGATTACATGAAACTCTTACTCTTACAAAGGCAGAGTTACTAGATATATTTCATTTTGGGCGGAAATTGCTTATGTAAGAGTAAATCTTATATAATCGATTGTTGTAAATTCTCAGGTACATCAGTTTTGAACTCATCCACAATGACGTGTTAAAATATATTGTCGTCACTTTCTTTTCTCTTTGATAAAAAAGAGACATCAATACTTATTAATACAAATGTCACTGTAATCGAAACTCATAGTTGAAGAAATTAATTTCGTGACCATTCTTAACTTCGTATAACGTTAACAAGATCTAGTTCAAACCACACCATACCCACATAAATACGTATGTATATAAAATAAATTCTATATGAATCGATATATGCCAAATGTAACTCCTTAATATTACATTAAACGCTCAAGTTCTATGAAAAATGTATGTAAAAATTGATATATTACTTTAACTGCGTGTATAAGTTTTAGTGCACTTTGTGGTTTTTAAAAATGTATGTAACTAGAATTGTTATTACTTATCTTTGTCAACGTTTGAATTTGTAAAAAATATCTACAAATCTATCACGATATTAAACTTACAGAATTGTAAGAGAATTTTAATATAAAAAGTATATATATATATTTATTTGCTGATTGAAAATATATATTTCAGTGTTCAATCAAGATTTGAATTTATTTTCTTCGATTTCTACTGCAGATTTTTTTTTCTTTGCCTAATACAAATATACAATGATTTAAATTGTACTTGCTTAAGCCACTTATATGAAAGCGCTAGAATAAAATAGCGTCATGCCTTATATTTAAGCTATAACCAGTTTATATGATTTCTAAAATTAAAAGCTATATATCTTTGTTACATGAAAAATTTTACAAAATATTTTCAACATGGTATATATGTGGTATGAGTAACTGCTATGATTGTTAAAGTATTTTCAATATTAAAATACCTTTTCATATTAAAAGGTAATCGAGGCACATAGATAATTAATCTTATTAGATTTAATTCTGTTCAAATTTCGATTAGCGAATTATCGAAAACGTTTTAATTTCTTACGAAACTTACGGAATAAGATTGAACATGGATTACGAATTGTTACGTTCCTTTGCGTCATTATTATATCATGTAAAGAACTAACTATAAAAATGATCATATAATGTAAAATATTTAATTTATGTCAAAATGTAAAACATGATGAACTGTAACCTAATTCTTTAAAAGATCAAGTTGAACAAGAACATCTTGTTTCGTCACATCGACAAAGCATAATTATATGTATTTATATCAAATAGTGCTAGGACTTAATTATCAATTCAAAAATTCCACATCAGAAAACATGTTTTCATCGTGTTTTATAGCATCAAATAATTACTGTATCTTAACATAAAAATTTATGATATTAAATTGCCGTTTATACATAAAATACGGGCTTGCAAATTTAGCACTTAATTACATATTACTATCGGTTTAAAGTAGTAATAAAGGAAATAGAAAAAAAAACAATTCCATCATTCAACAAATCTACAAAGACATATTGTCATTTCTTTTTTATCAAACCGAATAAGTGAGATGAAAATATGTTTTAAACGAAAACTAACGGTAAGATCGACAAGAATATCTGACCCGGTGAGCATATATCAAACTAAATTATGATAGCACACTAGCGCCCCTATCAATGTAAAAAAGTGTCACATGATTCTTTTCGTACTGTAGCTATCATGTCGCTTTTTCTTTTATTCAATTATCTATGCTCATGTAAACTTTATATATTATCTAACAGAACTATCGGACCAGGTATCCTTATTTGACTATAATTAATAACATTTGTAGTTTAAACTGTAACATCATTTCACTTATAAAAGTGTATGAGATAATTGAAAAACGTATTTAATGACTTCGAACTAAAGACTCGCGGTAAATAAACTATCGAAAAATGGACTTCAAAACCCGGGCATTTGTAATTTTTTTGTATCATTTAAATTCATATTACGTGGACAATTTTAAAAATACTAGTATTCCAGCATAATTACTGAGAATATCATATATGCATAAACAATTCTACTAATTTGAGGACTGTTTTATATGTAAATCTTATTCCAAAATAACATTTTAAGTGTAATTCAACTGTGACATTCAATAAACATATTTTGCAATACAAGATAAGATTATTAAAAGCAATTAAATTATCATAATAAATTTTTATAGTATTTCAACTGAGATATAATTTTTTCTTTTATATTTGACATTTTTTTCAATTTTTTTGTACGACTTGTACGGAGGTGAATAAAACATATTCTCATCGCTAACTTGCTCATTAAAAAACGAGACAACAATATGTTTTTGTCTAAATGTTTCGGCAGTGTAAACTCAATTACATACTTGTTCATTTCTTAGAAAATTGTTTGGATTTATCTAATACTTATAATAATAATATAAAATTCTTTGTTTCGTTACTTCTTTTGTATCCTTTTGTTTTTATAATTAGACGCAAATTATTTATTATGTGCGTTTAAAAGTTATTTACGTAAACTATAACTTGTCAATACATGAAAATACCAATTCTAGCGATTTTGTTTTATCTCTGGAATTTACAACATTAGTACAAATAACTTTAAAAAGGCTATAAAATGTATTTGCGATATAAATATGTAAACTTTCGATTTCAACCAATATGATTAATTTATCTATTTATAAAAAATGGTTTTCAAAAAATTTGTATTTATAACATTTTTTAATACTATTAGCTTGCACACATATTATATCCATAAGATATTAAGCACCGTTTTTGTTGACCTTTAAGGTGAAATTCCACTGTTGTAAAACATGACTTATACAAGTCTTACGACAGTGAAAACTCACAATGAACCAAATTACTTGTACTAAAGCTGTTTTGATTTTCTTCGAACTACATCATCTAAGATTCTCACTGTTTTTGTTTTCCTTTTAAAATTATAATAAAAACCTAAAAACCCGAGGTACAGCCGACCCTTAATATTAGCCGATGCCTTCCTATCACGTTGTTTTAAAAACGTAAGATATGTATCGTTTATTTTGGCAGATCTTGAATTTAGAACACCAATCAATCTTACAATAACATCAAAGAACGAAGACGCGAGGTCACTTATTTGTCAAATATAACACGAAACTATGAATCGTCAGAAATCACAGTTAGATTTCGAAAAGATATTTTTAAACATACTATACTAAATATCGACACATACTACCAAAATGAACACGACAGTGTTTTGGACAGAAATGGCGCTCTCATCGTTTCTGAGACCAAAATATCCTTAAAAAACATATTCTAGTCTCTGTTAAGTCAAAGACAATGACAGGGATGACGATAAGTTATACATTGTAATTTTAGCCTCAGAAACCAAAGATAAAACGTTTTATGTTTTTCAAAACGATATATGCATCGTCTATGGTCTGTATCAAAGATTTAAATACATAAATGGTAATGGACAGGACAATAATGGACAGTCTTGCATATGTATAAATAATTCCGATTAAATATAAATGATAACGATTTAAAGTCGAAACTGTATAAGCGAAAGTCGTTGTCCAATCCCGACGTACGACCTCCATACGCGAGAAACTCGGGTTAAAGAAAAGCCTTTAAAAGAGAAAAATATCACAGTCACTTAGACTCTCGCTTATCCAGGTTCCACTGTATATACATTGTAGTTTAAAAAAAAAAGGTAAAATTGTATCACAGATGATTTCATTACTAAATTACAATGTTTTATTTATGTAAACTTACAACCAGTTTCAAGACAAAGAATAAAATCAAAATAGTAGGGAAAAAAGGCCAAAATCACCGAATCAAACTTTAAGCAGATGTCAAAATACTTACATTATGGTCATTTGTCAGATCGTGTCAGAATGTGGAGGGAAAAGGAGAACTTAACTAATAAAACGTCAAAAAAATTAAAAACTAAAATTTCAATATGGATACTCCATACATGTCCGTATTCTTTGTTATTATTAGTATCCATTATTATTAATAAAGAACATTTATGTATTTAAACCTTTGCTTACCACATTCAAGCCTAACTTCACTCATTGTGTGTGAAAAATATTTCGTGCGTCATAATTTTAGACAAGAAATTGAAAACTATAAAAATATAATATCTATTTCATTAATTTCAGAGTCAAAAAAGCGAATGGAGTTTAAGGGAAGACAGGTTGGTCATGATTTTGTGATGTATAGTCAAACAAGGATATCTGAACCGATGTGGGGCGCTGCTATCGCGGTTAGTTCTGTCTGAATATGTAAAAATTACTTAGACATATTAAATGACATTATAGAACAAAATGACTTGACAGCTACAGTACAAAGAGGTTGATGACAGGGGTGGCGCTAGTGAGCTGTCATAATTTAGTTTGACTTATGCCCACCGATTCACATATCCTTATTGGTCTATAAAATTTATGACAAAATTGAATCTTGAATAGATTTTTTGATTGTAAAATATGATGTAAACTTGATAGATTAATTGACGTTGTAGATAAGATGAGGTTTTACATGTGTTTAAATCCAAACGGGCTGGGCTTCGGGGTCGGCTTTGTGGTGTCGTTGTTAAGGACGATGGAGTAATGGGGTCTCTTCACCGGACGCCCAACGGGATTCGCTACGATTACGTTCACTGCAGTTCTTTGTACAACACGCTGATACACTTTGGCCGGCCTGAAAATATTATGATAAAAAAATAAAATATTTTTTAAAAGTATTAAATCTTTTTATAACTAATAAATTTCGACTTTGGTTTGAAATAAAGGAAAAATCTAAATGGGAAAATCACCTGTGACAAATGCAAGTCGTACAGATGCAGCGTGCTGACTGACATATCTCTGGCTTCATCGGGGGAGGCGAGTAGTGCGGTGTTTGGGTCAAACCGGCTCATGGGTCCCGGGATTGATACTCCGGAGTCAGGGTTACCCATCGCGGACATACCAGATCCTACATTCCTAGACACCGATGCTGATGTACACTCATCTTCATCACTAGTCTCATCCATGTCCTAAAATAAAGGATTTTATAAAGCAATGTGAAAAGTTTTTGCAAAGATTACCCGGAACAAACGCGGCCTTATGGATAAACAAAGGTTTTAAAAATTGGTTTTTCGTTAGCTACGGGAAGAAACATATATTTTTCTGTATTACATACAGACACTCCACTTTTATTAATATATATAGATGTGTTATTAATAGTGGTAACTGAAAGTTTGCACGTAATAACTAATTCCAGTGGTGGCCCATTACTAATCGACCATAATTCACAATTAAGAGGCTTTTTTTATAAATAATTTTAAGCGAAGTGCATGATTTAATACATTAATAGAGGATAAATATATCTGTACTCACAGGTAACCTGTAGGGCGGTTTTTGTTGCTGGTAATAGGACAATACGGCAGGCAGCGGAGTGTTAGTACCGAAAATACTCTGCTGGATATATGAGCCAAGCATTGTTTTGTTCTGAAACATTTATAAATAATTATTAATGAGAAATGTAAAAACTTTAGTTTTATTATAATTATGCTATAAAAAATGTAACACGACATTTTATATGTTTATATAAACCTATAAGGCTATCTGAACCGGTGGGAATAAATCAAACTAATGTATCACAGCACACTAGCGCCCCTCTGTCAATGTCAAAAAATGTTAGAAAATCCTCTTTGTACTGTAACTGTCAAGTATTTTTTTCTTTTATGTCATATTGTTTGTCTAAATAGGTTATATCTTTTATATTTTGAAAGAACTAACCGCGAAGCCGCCAACCAGTTCAGATATCCTTGTTTGACTATAACTTACCAAAGCATTATTGGTTGGTATAGCGTGGTGCATGCTTTGTCTCAGAGAGCGCAGGAACTGGCGCTGTGCAGGCTCGCTCGGCTGCCAGCCGGGGTGACGGCAGGAGAATGCGACCAAGGAAAGCTCAGTTTTACCACCCTCGCCTTGATTATATTGAGCATTGCCAGCTGGAATTTAATCATTTTGATACTTGTATATTGTTCTCTAGTGATCATCTTACTTCTTACTAATATTATAAATGCTTAGATGGATAGATGGATGTTTCTTTGAGGGTATCTCTAGATAGGTTGCATGAATCTCGAGGAAATTTGGCATAGATGCAGAACACTTTGTTTATTTTAATTTCGCGCGGTCACAATCGCGGGCGATAGCTAGTATGACTATAAAAGTATCACAGTATGAATTGTTTGTGTGAAAGAGGTTATGTTAAATTAGGGTATGAATTTAATTTTGGCTGATAGAGATATATGGAGTAGTAGTGCCGACCCTCCGTCGAAAAAAAGAATAAAAAGATGAATAATAACAAAAAGATACAATGTGAACTTACTAGTTAGCTTATCACCGTATTTACCAGCTGCCTGCCAATCCGGATGACCGTGACGTCTGATGTCAAGCTAAAAATACATAATTTTAATTAATAAATTTAATTATCATAAGTTACCATAGACAAAAGAAATGACGTAAACGACTTTTAGACAATTATTTGACAAGTAACATTGAGACAGGCTTGTGAATATTTTTAATAACAATAGTCGTATCTTCGCACTGTATTTATAGTACTGAATAATAATTTAGGTACCATATGATTATAAACATGGAATAAAATATTTAAATATATAATATTAAAAAATATACCTGAGCGAAGGAACACACGTCACCGATTCCCAGCACACTGACAGTGAAATTTCTATAGAAGTCAACGATATCAAGAGCACGAGATCTAAGCGAGAGTAACACGAACGGAGACAGGAGAGGACTCAGTAGTTCGAACAAAATGTACACCTGAAAAAAAAAATGTAATTTAATTCGTGATTTAATTATTGGCTAATTGTGATTGTAAACAATCATTAATTTAAAATCTAGCTGTCGCCCGCGACTTCGTCCGCGCGGATATAAAAGAACACAATCAATAAACCTATGTGTTCTTCCAGGTTATGTTCATCTATGCCAAAATTTAAGCGAGATCCATGGAGTCGTTCTGGAGATATCCGCAAATAAAGAAACATCCATCCATACAACCAAACATTTGCGTTTATAATATTAGCACGAAAAGATACACCAAAAAATACGACCCCTTACAGACAATGTACGATATGTATATAAATTACAAGACGGTAGCTTAGCTGTGTATAAAATTCAAACTTACGGCTCTGAATTGGAAGAGCTGTTGGAAATGTGCTGCTACGTCTTTAGTGTGTGCTCGGCCGCGCCATGCTGCAGGCAAATAGTGCACATGTCCCAACACTTGCACGAACAATTCCTCGCCACGAGCAGGTCCAGTACATCCCCCACCTAAACGCTCCTCTTCTCCTATCAAAGCTCTGCACAAGAAAATTATTAAAAAATACCAAAACCGCATTTAGAGATTGTCATTTTTATAAAATAGTTATCTTGCAAAAATTAATATAAAATATAACTGTTTACATACATAAAAATATAAATCTGACGCCAGACTTCGTTCGCAAAGATAAGACATTTATTTATCCAAATCCGTTCAGTCGCACATACATTCATACATACAACCAATCGCATATATAATATTACTAAATAGATATAAATATACCTGGCTCCGGCTAGCACGCATCCCAATATTGTGATTATAGTAAGTACATGTTCCACAGTTAAGACATCTTCGTCATACACTGAAAGCACCACCAACACTCCAAGAACACTTGCAGATAGAAACACGATGTTTCTGGAATAAAACACATTACATTGGACCTACGGTTACCGATCCCTGGCTCAACTAATTTTACGAAATCCACTGCTCGTTTGTCTCTTCTATGTAAAATAAAAACTTATTTATTATCTTAATCGTACATAATTAATACCATTATTTCTTTAGTTTTTAGCAGCGAATGTTATTGGGTTATTATTATTATTATAAGTCATGTTAGTAGTATAATAAAATAATTGGCACAGATATACACTTTACAATACAATGTATCTATTCACGATTATTAAAACTTGTACACGAGCCAAATTAAATAAATTTATTTTGTAACGCAATGATATTTATGTTGCTAAATATAATTTCTCTCATTTTATTATTGTTTAAAGATATTTGATAGGAATCTATTATAAAGGAATTAGATTATTGATTATTTTAGATTTTAATCAAGTCGAGGACGCCTTAAGATACATCAAGATAAAAGCATATTAGTTCGTAAACAGTTTAAAACGCATTTAGTTCCTCTCGTGTTGGTTACGTCTATGATTGACAGATCATTTATTAGGCGACCTTAAGGAACCAAACAATACTTACTTGGCAACAACAGTAGTGATAGGAGATGAGAAACTTGCTAGGTACTTAGTAGCGGGCTTATGCGCTCTATTGAGTCTATCCCGCAGTTCATGTTCCAATTCGTTGAAATGACGCAAAGTAACGCGAGCGTACAACGACCACGTACGCAGTCCGAGTGATGCGGGAGAACGCTTTATCAACTAGATATAACATTATTTGATCATTTTTTTTTATTTGTTTTAAAATTATTTATTTAATTATTTAATCAGATAAATAAATAAATAAATCAAAACAAATTTTAAAAAAAACGAAAGCTTTGACAAAATTACATGACATATAGTCAAACAAGGATACCTGGGCTGGCGAGATTTGCTATCTCGGTTAGTGCTGTCAGAAATTATATAAAACCTACTTAGACATACAAAATGCCATAAAAATCAAGAAAACTATGATACATCAAGGATCTTGTGACACGTTTTTGTCATTTTCAGGGTGACACTAATAATTAACCAGCCCTTATCCCTACGAAGGGTCGGTACAGTAAGTACTAGTCCTCCATACATCTTTATCAGCCGTCATTTCTGAATTCTGAAGTAGGGGTAACTTCCCATATCCTTTTTCACACAATCCATCCATACTTTCTTTGGTCTTCCTCTACATTTGTAGCCATCCACATTTAATCTCATTACTTCTTTGTTTATGTGATTAACATCCCTCTGTATTTGTCCAAACGGCTATAACCATCTGCTCCTCAATTTCTCGAACACTGCTACTTTTAAACTTTCTCTAATAACATAACACATGGGCGGCGCTAGTGAGCTTGTCATAATTTAATTTGACCTATGCCTACAGGTTTAGATATCCTTGTAGGCCTATAAACTGTGCTAGATATAAATAAAAAGTACACATAAAAAATTCATGATTTAAGAGTAATGTAAAAGTAAAAATACCTCCGCATAGTTGAAGAAGAAGTATAGTATCTGCCAGCCCTGAATAAGAGGTGCTAGCAAGAAGTTAACAAACGCCAAAACCAAGATCTGTCTATCAAGTTGTCTGGCTAGTATCATTCGTTTGGAATGATCTTTATAACATTCACGAAGCTGCCAGCAATTCTCCCAAGGACTCCATGGACTAGCTATAAAATAAAAACAAATTTTAAAACAACCTGCATTTTTATATTAACTAGGATACTAAACATTTTTTTATATAAAAGATCAGACTCACAGAACAGAAGAAACTCCAAATTCCATTTCAAACCTCTGGATAAATAATGAAAATCACCACAAAAAGGCACATGAATTTGCAGAGGTAGTAGATTCTTATTAACCATTGCAACCATATAATTATCAAACCTGAAATAATAATGTAAACAATATGTACCAAGTGATAGACAATTCTCAATATACTACATGAATTATTGTTATGTAAACATATTAATAAGCCTACCTGAGTATTCTATGATATATATCTAATTCGTTGATTTCTCGTTTATGAACACACATTTGATGTTCTGGTTGTGCTTCCCTTACTCTATCTTGAACTGTCGACCAATTTATCCATGCTAAGTCATTCTGAAAATAAAAACATTCAAATTAATATAAAAGTATAGAAGCATGAAACATTACAATTTCAATAATTACATGATTAATATCATAAAAATGAATAAATATTTCTTTTAACATATTTATGTCATCATAAAATTATTAATTCAAAGAAAAGACAATTACTTTCATGAATGAACATAATTATACTACAAAATTGTAATGTAAGGCATTTAAAAACAAAACATATTTATTCAAAAACCAAACACAACAAAAAACATGTAAAATAACCAATGTCATGACTACACAAAATAAATTTAAATTATGACATCTACGTTTCTTTTTATTTTAAGTATGTAGCTCATTTATTATTGAATGAAATAATTTAACATAAATCAATATAAAATATATACACATTGCAATAGAAAACAAATATTTCAACACTTACCTCATTTAATTTTAAGGCGCTATGATAAAATAATTTTGTATCATATGCATGATATAAATGGTATATTGATAAAAACAATCGCATGAACCAAATAATTGTACATAATGTGATTACACACCACCTGAAATGTAAAAGTAATTATTATATACTTATTTATGTATCAAAGATTCCAATCTAGATACACAGGAATGGTCCGGGATGACAGGATATCATAACCGATGAGAGGTGCTGCTACTGCAGTTGTGTCTGTCTGATTATATTTATCATACACACACATAGAAATGGCGAGTATTATAGTACAAGGAGGATCTTGTGAATTTTTTTGGATTATGACAGGGGGGAACTATCTCTAGTTCCCCCCTTGAAAAGATTTAGTTTGACTTATGCCCATAGGTTCAGACAACCTTATTAGTTTATCTATTTGTCCATTCTTTTGTGTCATGTCTAAATGATAAGACTGACTTTCGTGGGTGAGGTGTTCTTCTAATAATTTTTGTCTCTAGTGCACCACGGGGTCAGTCAAGTAAATTGATTTAAAAGAATTAGGAACTGGAGTGCTCATCCTTCAGTTTTTAACTGCTATAGAGGTAATGAATAACTAGTTAAGCCTAATTTTATAAAGATAAGAGAGATTTCTCAGTTTGTGTCCTTCCGTTAAACTCAGTCACTAGACAATATAATTGTTAAATGTTAATAAAAATTGTTCAATTAAGCCTTCATAATACTTAACTTTAGTATTTTAATACTACACAATAAAATAATATGTATTCTTACCATTTCCATGATATCCTATTTACACATTCTGATGTTGGGTAAATTACATCACTAAGGGATAGTTTCTCACTTCGATTTGCATTTGCATCATTTCTGAACAACCTCGGATAATCTACACAATGGACTAAAAAAGTTGAGAACCATACAATAAATATAAATTGTAGTAGATAAAATAGATCGGACATAATCATGGGATAGAAACCACCCTGAACATAATATTTGTACATTCTAGTAAAGAATGAATCAAGGTCTTCAATATGTGTCCAACCACCTACAACAAAAAAGAATTATAAATAATAATAATCTATACTATTGTTATAAATAGTAATAGTAAACATTTCATTGTTTGTTAGTTTGCATTGAATATGTTCAAAAATTGCCTAACAGATTTGGAAATTTCTTTTACTACTGTGGTGCTACATTATGCCGGAGTGACATATTTATTACTTGTTTTTTTTTACTTCCCTGCGGACACAGTTACCACATATCATATCCCTTTTCAAATAAACACCCTCAATTATTTATATTGAAGATTGGGTTACTTTCTTTATGGACATTATGTGATGTTTTTATAGCAACTTTTTAAGCCCCACCCCATCTGCTGTGAAGTGGTGAGAGCATAGCCTTCCCTCACTCCTTATACCTATCATCATGTTATATTATTTTAGCCCGCAATTGTTCCTTGTGATATTTTGTGATTTATTTTCGAGCCTAACATAAACAATTCCTAAGATTGTAAGGGTCATCAGAGCTTTTGTCTATGTTGACTTGTATACAAAACCTAGTTTTAGTGAAAAGGGGTGAATACACTAGTTATTCCTAATCAAAAAATTTAATCCTTGCAACTATACAGAAATTGTGACAAGTGACTTGCATAAAAAATATTTCCTAAACATATTCTTATCATCATTGTATCACAAAACTTGAATATTTGTTGTACTTGTAATCATTTGTTAATATTTCATTCCAACTCTATTATTTATAATAAATTTTTTAAACAAAGGATCCATTGTTTTTATTTAGAGTCGTAGTTTAGAGCATGGTATTTTCAGCATTGCTTATAAATAGAGTTCTATTCGTGAATGTAAACAAAGAAAAAACAAGAGAATTACCTTTAGTTTTTGGAACTTTGTGAATGATAACATTGGTGGTATCATCATGTTCGTGGTCCAGAGTGATCATAGTAGGAGTTGCATTTGCATCTTGCACAGATCTTCCCAACGGAGGAGTTAATTCGTTGTTGAGCGCGCTGTATGTTACATCTCGTCTATTGAACTGTGTCATTATTTTGGCTTAACTTCTAACACTTGTTATTGGTTTCTACGCCTAATTATTCTTCGCAGAGGCCACTTATGCTGTCTACAAAATCTTGACTTTAGTCCAGAATCATAAAACTTTCAAAAGATTATAGTTTTCTTTTATATTATGAATGGTAATTATAATAATTTTTAAGTGTAATGAACACATAGGTACAAGAATCAAGTATCTCTAATAAACAAAAACTAAAATAGTTCAAGGATACAAAGAATTTAGCAAGGCTAATAGATAGAGTGATGAATACACTGCACAAACGAAATGACGAAAATAAACCACTGAAAAATGACAGCTGTGTGATTTTCTCAAACAAAAGGCCGTTCCGTTCTACGCTTCAGAATTAAACAGTTGGTTTTTACTCTCTAACTTTTTTATTTCTTCTAATACCTCAAAAATAAAATATCTTGTTTTTTTTTCATTTTTTTTACTTCTTGCCTATTATAATACATTGCTTTGATGACTTTTTTTTCGTTTACAGTTTGGAAAGTTTAATTAAATATAAGTACAGCAATAATTTTTGTTAAAATAAATTTTGATATTCAGGAAGCACACTAAATAAAAAGTATTTCTTTATCTATTTCTAAAGAAGTGAAAAGCGATAGTAAATAAATTACAACATATTAACATAAAACGGAAGGACATGTATGGGTTATCGCTTTCGACCTGTAAATACCACAGCGTCAGATCTACCAAGTTAACTTTTTTAATTAATTTTATTAACACAATTAAAATAATTTAATTAGCTGATTGGCATGCGCCATACAATCGCTTAAATTACGCCAGCTATCGGCTGTAGTCCCACTTTACCGCGAAGTAGCTCAGACTACTCGCATAAAATAGTATAATTAAACTATTGATGTCGCGGTCGAGTCTAACAGGAGCTGCTGTTATCAGCTCGCATCTACCTTTTTGGGCATTACGAATAATGGTTGAGCATGACCACAACCTTTTTGCATCACAATACCTTTTTCTTGTTACGTGGCAAGAATTACGTTATTTTGTATGAAAGTTTGGTGGTTTGGGTAGTGAAAACCCTGCAAAAATTTGTATTCATTTTATTATATAAATTCAAAATAGTTATCACTACATATTTAATGGAAAAGTAATAAAACTTGCGGCGATAAAAATTATTGTAACTCATAAAACTATGCCTAGACCACTATAATATCTTTAGGTTTTCAAAACTATTACTTTTAAGATGTTTTCATTTTTACTTTTACATGTTTGTGGATTTTTCATCAAGTAAATTATGCCAATAAATTAATCTTGTCTTAATTTTTGAAATAAATTACATTAAAACTTTTTTTTAGCTTTTTCAGTGCTGCGGGTAATGGTATAGAATTGCTGCCTCGTTACGTTTTAGAAGAAGGCTTTAAGAGGTATATATATTTATATATCTATGCATACTAGATTTAAAAGATTTCAATATGTAATTTCGAATCACGTTTCTTTTTTTCCCTTTTTAATGGAAGTTACATACCAATACAAAAAAATCCATCAGCTCATAATCTCAACATTTCTACTAGGAACATGTTTTAATATTTGTATTTTTTTAGCGCAATATTCGGTTCATACAGCTATGATCCGCTAAGTGACAAATTTGAAAAAGACCAAGGTCATGAGTCGCAACAAACTGACACAACTACAACCACGGACGAGACGACTACAGTTGAAACAACTACGGAATCCAAAAATGATACTTTATTTAAGCTTAGACATATTGTCCGCCGATATAGTGTTAAGAGTAAATATATAACTTAGGTACAAGTAAATAAGGTAAAATTCGTAAATAAAAGAGTTGAGGTTTTATAATGTGGTATATTATAAATTGCCAGGAATGTTTAACTGACTATAAAGTACCTAACAAGCCTGTCAGCTAAAATACTGAGCCATTGTTTGTAGACTAACAATATAGAAGATATTATATGGGTGGTATACACCAAAACTCTCAGATAAACTCAAATCTATATTTTTTGTTATCCCATCCAGGTATTGTGAAAATTAATAAAATTGCGGAAATTAAAAAAAACTTTATTTAATGAATGTAGCTTTATTATATGTTTTTTGTTCGTCTTGCCTAATTTTTATTTAAATACAAATATGAGCTTAATGTGTTAATAAACATGCTTGCATTGCATCCATGTTTTTACTGTATTCCGAGAGTATTTTTCTAAGTTTTTCGAACAGAGCAAGAAGGATATTAATAAGTTTATAGACAGTGGAATCTCTTAACATATGTTGCAACAAAGAATATTAACAACTTAAGTCAACTAATGTTTACAATTTTATAGAAACATACATTCATACAAAGTTTAATTTTGTCCGTCATAATGATACAATAAATTACTTCTCTTATGAATAACAATTACATTTCATTAAATGTATTTATTGATAATATATAAGTCAAGGTTTATTAGTTAATTTTATTACATTACACTTGTAATAATCTACATTACATTACTGTACTTTTGATAATACTTCTCAATGCTATGTTAAAGTTATTTATATACTAATTATCATAACAAAGTAAAGTATATTTTAAGAAACTATTCTACTGACTTTTTTGTGCGTATATATTGTACAGGATATTAGTAACTAAATGCCCGTCTAACAAAAAGGTGATCTATTTAGTCAAAGGTTGAAATAGACATACATACATACGCATATAGGAATGTGTGAGTATTGCCTTTGCTTGCACGTCCATAAAATTGAAACAATGTAATAAAATAAAAATTTAAATCATTGTTATGGAACACAAGCTGTGCTCTCTGGACAAACAGAATTGAACGCAGTTTTATTTGATTGTCAATTCCTTCCATTCAGTTGCAGACCTAGATCTAAAATGTCATTAACTTGATGATGAGAATGCAGCCAATGAGGCACCTAGCTTTAAGGACTTATGATGCCAGCCAGCCAGCAAAGAAGAACAAGCAGAGAGCCACTGATCCAAGCCATTACTTGTGATCCACTAGCAGCTCTAGCCTACTCCAGTTTATATCTTCTTTGGTGCCAATGTTGGAAGAATTATAACAAATATTAAGGACATAGCATCCAACTTACCCTCTCTCATCCTGAGATTCTACATTTCTGCATTTAGGAGATATACATAAATGAGATGATAAAATTTAAGCCTTATAGCTTTTTTACGGAATAACTTTTAAACTTAAAAAATTACTACCATTAACTGACATGTAAAACTACAAAAATTATTAAAAAAAAAACAAGAATCGGAAAAAGGGCATAAGATTAATCTAAATATTATAACAAAAATATGAAATAGAAAACACAGAAATATCTTTAATAATGAAATACATGGCATATGTAGATTAAAACTATAAACGCATCATACATCTAAACTTTTGGTAAAGAATAATAAAAGTTGGTATGATTGACCAAATGACTATAATCAAACATGTAAAATTCTTAACAAAGAAATTACATAACATTCTTTACATTTTTATAATGAATGTCAAATATATTAGGTATTATGAGCATATTGATACAAATTATTTTAAATGTAACAATTGGTACTTATGTGACATTATTAATTAAATTACTGATTATATGACCTACACCAAATGCCACAGATAGAAAACCAATCAAAAGAATAACTCGGAAATACCTGAAAAGAAAAAGGAAATATATTTTTGTATTGCACTTATACTGTAAAATAAATAGAATAATTAGTTACACCCCTAAGTATTCTATTCATCAGATTAGAAAGAAAATACTCCACTTAGGTGTATTTATATAAAATTGGATCATATTTAACTAGAATGGTGGCCATGGTTAGGTTGACGCAGCATAGGTAGGCCTCATGCAAAATGTACCTATGACCTGGTCAAGATTTGCGGTAATACACTACTGGGGGAGGACTATGTTCAGCAGTGGGCAAACTAAGACTGATGATGATGATATAAAATTGTGAAGTAAATTATAAATACTTCTATGTTTACTCACCAAGTAAATTTAGATCGGTGTAATACTTTAATTATAGATTCAGTTTGTTTCACTGTACTTTCAATGTTACCAGAGTTATCAATAACAAAATGAGATCGTGCCACTTTCTGTTCAAGTGGCATCTGACAACTTATCCTCTTTCTTGCCACCACCTCAGAGAAATCATTACGTTTGCATAATCTTTCAAGCTGTTGATGATCTTCACTGCAATATACACATAATATATAATACAAACAACTGGATTTGTATTAAATTGACAATGAAATGGTATTACATTATTGAGGAGATTAAAATGGAAAAATACTTACCAGATTACTGTGATTATTTTATGCATAAATGCTAACATCTTTCCTGTTTCAAATAGCAATGGGACCTCCATTACAATGTATTTATGACCAGAGAAAAAATACATCATTGCCATACTCATCATAGCTTTCTGTATTCTAGGATGTGTTATTGCATTAAGTTTTCGCCTCTTCTCTATATCGTCAAATACTATCTCACCCAATTTCAGCCTGTTTACTTTTCCGTCGGGATATAAGACCTCTTCTCCAAAATAATCTCTTAATTCTTTCCATGCTTTTGTTCCTGGTTCTAACACTTAAAGTACAATGTGAGATTAAATAAAACGAGATCAAATTACAAAAACAAATTTTAATGAGATTTAATGGTAAGGTGGAGCTTGTATTGTGTTTGTAAGTTTAATAACACAATGAACTTAAATTAAATAATTGTTTAAGTACCTTTCCTAGCCACTTCATCGGCGTCTATAACTGCTATATTGTTATCGCGGAATATTGATAGCACTGTACTCTTCCCTGTCGCCAATCCTCCGGTGAGACCCACAATGAACATACTCGGAGTTATAATTGTATTGCTGTTATTAAAAATTATTCTTACAACAGAAATTTATCAAAATTCGACTATATTTATCTTTAGTATGATTTGACATATGACAAACAGTGACGGCTGACAGTGTAACGAGAATCTCTATTTGACGTTGACAGTTGTCAGTTCTATTTATTGGTTTATGAATTTTAAAATCAAGTTTATAATAAAGTTAGTCCATAATATTGAAGCCTTAGACCAACCTTAGACGGTCAATGTAGAAATTAATCTAGATTTATTTAAAACAATTAAAATTTTAAACAATACCAATAGAACAATCGCCTATTCCTCCTCTGTTGTTGTGGACAACGCGCTTAAAACAATTTCCCGCGCTTTTCTGAGTGTGTACCGTCATGTCCGTCAGTCACTTCACATCACTCGTGCAACCCTGGTTGCGGGTTAGTTTGGTTAAGTTCAGAATTGTTGGAGAAGTTTAATTTAAAAAAAACTATCATTGTATATTTAGCATTAAACACTTACATACTTTGTTTCATTAGAATTAAATTTCAGATTTAAAACATTCTCATAGGCAAACGTATCATGTATTCTTCCAAGTAAAAAACCTAAAGAGTACTTCCACATATAAACATGCTTATCCATTCTGCAAGAAATGTCAACCGCTACGCTACATGGATTTATTCGTAGCCATAATATAAGAAACTTTTGTCGCTATTAAGTGTCCGGCTCATAGACAGATTAAGTAGATCCTATAGAACCACAAATTACCTTATATTTTTTTTATAAAATCGAATATTAAATGAATGTCACATATTTAGTCAAGATCATCGCCAACTGATTATCTAGGCTAGATCTAAAAGGTTCAGGTAGTTTGAATTCAAAGGAATTGCTTAGTTTTTGAGTTATCTATGTAAATCTATAGGTATTGTCGTAGTATTTTGAAGTAGGTTATACATACATAAAATTTCCTCGGTATTTGACGACGCCAATATTTTTGCATGACATGGACTACCCCGCTATGCGTTTAGTTTAAAAGTCACTAAAACTTTTAAGTAGGTCTAGAACGAGAAATGAATCATAGTACTTACGTTTTATTTTTATCGTTAAATTACATTAAAGTATTATATGAAATATATAAGTAAACATTACGAAATGCATTCGGCTATAGAACGGTGCTCCTGCTTTTTAGAATAATAAACGAATCTGGAAAAACTTCCAGAGATATTTTACAATCAATACCATTGCGGCTGCAAGAAAATAGCGTTTCTTCTTACCGAAGAAGACAGTAACGTATGTGCAGTCTCTTAATGTTCTCCAAGTTCACGGCGTTGACCAATGTTTGGGGATGAATTGCTCTTTTGTCTCTTTAACTTACTAAGAAATTAAAAAATTGTATAATACTTCTAGCTGAACTAATAATTTCAGGCTTTAATAAAATTGCATCATAAAGATAATTAAATAGTCAATTGTTAATTTGCCATAGATCTGTTATTTTCTTTTATATCAACGCTCGTAATTAGTTGGGGCTTGAGTTTGTTTTCCAAAAGTAGTAATAATTAAAAAAAAATCATTTTCGCATCCGACCAATGACACTAATAGGTCTTGTTTCAACATGGTAACCGAAATAGACAACAAGGCTAAGGTAAGTGTTTGTTAAGATATGGAATAAACTATGTTTTATATTCTATGTTTTTGTAACTATGTTAAAATACAAATATATTTTCTTTAGAAAAAGGTTCTCTGAAATTAGAAATTTTATCGATTTTCATAGTTGTTCGTTGAATGGTTGGGAAAATCCGTGGGCGGAGAAATGGCAAGTAGGCGGGGTCACCCCATCGCGAGGGCCCGCAACCTAACAACCCTCTTCCTCATTACACGTTAGAGTGTGGTTGGGAAAGGCTCATTATCTTGTAAATTCGTGTAATAATATGTAAACAAGTGCAGCACTTGCGAAGAGCTGAAAAGATGTTCAACATGGATAGTATAAACGTAGGTTTATGTCCAGGTCTTGATACAGGTGTGCCTGTACCATTAGGAGGATCTCCAGCATCAGCTAATAGCTCTGACACTTTCCTTTACGATGACTCTTCGATGTCTGATGGCAGTCTCTACGCAAGTGATCAAGAAAATCTGTCTACGCCACGAAAAAGGTTGGTGCATTTTATTGCAACAGCGAATAAAAATTCGATTCAATGCCTTTGCGTGTTTTATATTTAATTGTTTATGTTTAGCGAATGTATGTTGTAGTCCTGAATATCCATAATCTGTATCTTACAGCTTTTATTTTATAGTAAGTAATAAATCCCCATATTGAACAATATTTTTGATGTGATAGTGTGAAAAAATAAAGTTCAATACATTTTAAACATTCCAAAATAATTTCAATTCACGTGAAAACTAGCAATACCAATTCTTTAACTTTTTTCGTAATTGCAAAAAAATCTCAAGGTGTCTCTTTTATAAGGAGGTTTTTCTTAAAAAAATACGCGTGCCTTTAACGCTGCAACAATTTGAAGAATTACATCTAATATCCGCCACATTCATGAATGATATTCCTTTCCATCGTATTAGAAACAAATGGGGCAAATTAAGGGGATTTCCCTTAAAACGATACGTCTATAAAACTTCAATGTGGCACTAACAAATTTATAGCGTTGTTTTCTTTATATGACCTTAATGTGACCTTTGTTTGTTAAGCCCTATTCATCTTTTCACGCATGAAGTGAAAAATTAACAATTTGATGTGAATATTAATAATGTTGTAATTGAACTAAAGCTTGCAAATCGTTATTTTCTTGAAAATCTGAAGGAAGTGATTTTTTTTGTTTTATAAATACCTATATACTTTAAGGGCTTTATCGCTTATACTTTTAAAAATATTCATGAAGTACAGACAAAAATAATGGTAAATTTTTAAATCAACTCATAATATATCAATTAAATCATCATCATTTTAAAAAATACACGTATATTATAACTACTCAACAAAAAAAAAACAATTTGACGATTGAGGGACGTACCATTAATGGGATTGGGAAATGCTTGTAGATCGGACTGTCGACGCCTCCACAAGCGTCGGTCGCGTTGTCCTCAGCAGCAGATGCAGCAACGGCAGGCGGCCAATCTCCGCGAGCGCAGACGCATGCAATCAATAAACGACGCCTTCGAGGGGCTGCGAGCTCACATTCCCACTCTACCCTACGAGAAACGCCTCTCCAAAGTTGACACTCTGAAGCTCGCTATTGGCTACATTAGTTTCTTGGGTGAACTGGTAAGCATATTTTGAACAATATTTTTTCTTACACTATGACTTTTCCTCGTCTTATTAAACCGTTTCCAACATACCCAAAATATACACAAACTTTCAATACAATCTGTACGTAAGGTCATTAAGAATTGAGAGTCAGGAATATTGCCTCATTGATTTCTGATATCTACAAATAATTGGCGTCATATATGTTTGTAAAAATCTATTTGTAATTCTTAACAGGTACGAACAGATCGCAGTATTTCAGACACCATGCTGTCTGGGGTCGGCAACGTTCAGAATAAGGAAGAACAGAAAAAGGTGATCATCCGAGGTAAGCTAGGACATAACTTATATCCAATTATAAATGGAAACCTAAACTTTGGAAACACAAGTAAGACTTAGTCGCTCTTCACACAAAATTTTGTATTTTAACAAAAATTACACATGCTGCCAAAAAATTTAGAATCGTAAACACAATGTTTAGATTCTAGAAGATGCCATTACCGTACTAAATGGACATCTATACTTTCCACCTACCCTACTAAGTTACGTATTTGTTTATATGTTCTCAATTCGGTAGCATCAGTTCATAGTTCATACGTTGCATCGGGGGTCGCCGCGCTGGGTCAAATGGTACCAGGGCGCGACCCCCGCCGCCCCTAAATTGTTTGTGCACCTTTTGATGATCGATAATGTCGCGATGTTAACCAAATTGCAATAACAAAAAAAATGAATCACCTTAAAAAAATAAAAGTGACTAACATATCTGTTATGCACCTCCTGTGATGTTAAGGGTTAAATCACAATAATACTTCGTACTAATATTGTTAATGTAATGTTTGGGTGGATGTTTCATTGAAGGTATCTTAAGACGGCTGTATGGATTTTTCTACAATGTTGGATAAATGTAGACCATAGTCTGGAAGAACACATAGACAAACAGGAGTTTCGGACGACATCTAGTAATATAAATTCCTGCAATTTGCGCTCTTTTAATAAAATAATTATAAGTGTATGTATATACGTAAAGAAAATAGTCAACTCTAACAACTATAAAAATTAAGTTTGATTAATCAATAGATTTTAGCATACTTAAATTAAAGTGCTAAATAATGATAAAAATAGGATTTTTTTCCTGTTATCACCATTTAATTTAGACACATCGTCCCGCCCCTCAGCACAATGATAAAATGTTAACGTGCGGATATCTGCGATCGATTGGTCCAGGTGTTGTGCCTGCGCCATTCCCACGGCGCGTCGCGTGATGACGCACCTCGTCCCGTGGGATCCGCACTAATCGAAACAATCGTCTCATTAAATTTCAATACCAACCCTCTGTTAATTATTTCAAACATTACAGATGTCAATTCATAAAAAACTGACTGTCGCCCGCGACTTACCTAACATCCATCCATCTATCCATCTAAACATTCATAAAATAAGTAAGATATGTTACAAGTTTCCAAATCAAAAGATGAATTCTTTTAAATATTCAGTTATCAAAATATATTGCTCATACGATTACGTATATTTACTCAATATGGGGCGCGAAATTTTTCGTTAAGTGAATGCATTAACAAAGTGTATTTGTTAAGCTTTGCGTTTGCGAATCACGCTGTAGCAAATTAAGTGCTCACCCTTTGTAAACACAAGGGAGGAGTGAATTTAAAAACTATTAAGTTCTTCACACCCCCTTATGTGACACGATGAACTTTTTTTTATTATACGAGTTAAAGCAGATATACAAATCATACTCAGAAACTTACTTTTTATATGATACCGTTTTAAATATACTTGTTAATTATACAATCCACGATTTCCTAGCAGTTCATAATTTTCCTAGACTGATTACAAACTAGTAGTGTTCATAATCTGTTGTTACGTTAAAACATTTTTTTATAAATCTTCTTTCGGAACCTTCAATACAATGACTTAAAATTATAAAAATAATATCTTCAATTAATATCCTTTCAAACGTTACAATAAAAACGACAAAAAATACTTTTCGTAGTGAGTGCCACATAATCTCTTTTTCAATTAATAAAAACACCTTATCGAAACATAATATAGGATTTACATAAAGATTATCGCGCACGTGTACCATTGGACCCCACTTCTATTGACTCTACCGTCGGACTCTACTCAATGCCCCACTCCTAAAATATGCAAGCTAGAGCCGAATAAAAATACAGTTCTCAATTTTTTATTTACTGGCTATTAAAACATAACATTCATACGTGCAATGAAAAATAACTGTGACATTTTAATGACAACTATTTGACTGTAATTTATTTTTGGGTATTTTGAATCTTATCTTTTTTTTGCCAAAATGCCCATTAAAATATTACTTGCTCGGCAAATCTTTGATTCAACGGGAGTTCCGACCGTAGAGGTAGATATGGTTACGGAACTCGGTCTCTTCAGAGTTGGCGTACCAAATACTGATGTGAAAAAGATTGCTGAGGCAGTGCAGTTGCGTGATAATAATCCTTCTGAATACCTGGGAATGGGGGTAACCAATGCTGTTAAAAATATTAATACGATAATCGCTCCGGAACTTATAAAACAAAACTATGAAGTCACAATGCAAAAAGAAATAGATCAATTCATGTTGGCTCTTGATGGTACCGAAACTAGATCAAGACTCGGAGCTAACGCTATTATGTGTGTTTCAATGGTTGTTGCCAAAGCTGGAGCAGCGAAAAAAGGAATGCCTCTATACAGACATATTTCCGACATGGCCGAAGTCACCTCCATAATAATGCCTGTTCCACATTTCACGATACTAACTGGTGGAGTACTAACCTCTAATGAATTGCCTTTTCAAGAATATTCAATAATGCCCACAGGTGCTTCTTCATTTTCCGAAGCGTTGCGACTAGGTACTGAAATTTATCAATACGTCAAGAAAACTATAATTTCAAAGTTTAAAATGGAAGCATCATACGTAAGCGATAACGGCGGTTTTTCTATTCCATTGCGAAGTAACAGAGATGCTTTAATTTTTCTAACGGATGCTATCAAACAGTGCGGATACACTGGTAAAGTAGAAATTGCTTTAAACGCCTCCGCTACGGATCTATTTAAAGATGGAGCATATGACTTGGAGTTTAAAAATCCCAACACCAATCCTCAAGACTACATGTCCTCCGATAAGCTTGCTGAATTGTATCTTGAATCTATGAAAGAGTTTCCGGTATGCTCATTCGAAGATGCTTTTGATTACGATGATTGGGCTGCTTGGTCCACACTGACCTCTCGCACTCAAGCTCAATTATTTGGAAATGATTTGACTCAGACTAATCTTAGAAGAGTAGGGTTGGCTGTAGAAAAACGAGCTGGTAATACTTTAGGTATCCGTATCAACCAATCGGCAACACTCACGGAATTAATAGAGGTATTCAAGTTGATAAAAACAAGTGGATTTGGTGCCGTAGTATGTGACAGATGGGGTGATACGGATGATCTATTCCTCGCTGATTTGGTGGTTGGGCTTTCCGCTGGCCAGGTAAAATGTGGCGCTCCTGCCCGATCTGAACGAATGGGAAAATACAACCAGATTTTAAGGATTGAGGAGGAACTAGGTGCGTTAGCAAAATACGCAGGAAAAAATTACCGCGGTTCACTTTAATTTCCTTTTTTTTCTCTCGAACTAAAAGAAAAAATAGTCGACGAAGTAAACTCCGTGTATTTGGATATTCATGATTTGTGGTACTCTTAAATGCATGACAAGCGGTGTAATTACCGGAAATGTTCAATATGTCCATTGTGATATAGTCCTAAACTGTTATTAATGCACTTGTATAAATGTTCGTCATACTGTAGGGGTGTGCTATTTAAAAATATCGATGTCTTCTCAAAAAATAAAAAATTATACGTTTAAGCATGACTTTTGTTTACTTTGTAATTAAAAAAGTAAAGTCTATTTATTTATTTTTTTTATTTTTCGAAAAGTAACGTTTACAAGAAAAAAAATAAAACGATTATTACATAATATATAATATAAAATTGTATAAAACAATATCGGGGATTGTTACGAGTCACATATTTCGAACGGTGTGATGTTTTAAAATTTATCTATCAGCATCATAAATTTAAATTTGTGTAGTTCAATCAGCAAAACTCAAGCGGCATCTAAAATATTCATCGTAGTATCGATAATTATTTGCCAGCCCTAGAAAAATAATAGAAAGGGGACATAAGGGACCGCACGTGCGCGCGTCCCCCGCTTTTCCCCCAACACAACACCCTGATATTGTACCACATCGCGAAATGTTTAGTTAGAAGAGTCCCCACAAAGAATTGTTTAAGCTCTCTTCAGCATAATTGCAGATAAATAAGAATTGTGTTTGTGCTCAGCGAGGGCCGTACGCCGGCTATTGTGCGAATCTAATTGATAGTTCACCGATCACGGATTAGCCATTTAATTTTACTACAAATATCATGAAATAATACAAATGCCATGGAGTTCTGACTAATTTACTATTAACTAACTTTTTTTTTAAATCGCCAAAACGTAATGGCGTTGCGTTTTTTTAAATAATAAAGTTATTGAACGCTGACGAGATAACACAAATTAAAAGCATTAAAACAAAAAAGAAAGAAACACAATGAAGTTATTGAAACATCTACAGGTGATTTAAGTATATTTTTATATCAAAGCTACACACCCATTTGAGGTTTCCTCCAAAGCAATGTTTTAGGTGACATTTTTTTAAATAATTTATAATTCACTCGAATATTTAAAAGTAAGTAAGACATAACTTTCAATATGTGCTAAATAAAATTTTAATTGGAATTAGTCAAATTTACAACAGAGTGTGCGAGGCATAATTAACAAAGGTCACGGTGAATTTGCAAATTCAATCTACCAGAACAATAACAATCAAATAAGGCGTAATTTAAAGTATACCAACCTGCAAGTAAACATAAATAGGTTATAGATAATAGTAGATAAGATATGAATACAGATTACAAATTAAAAATCTTTCATGTAATCTACCTTCTAGGTACCGGTGATTTTTAATAGCCCTTTTAAATCTGTTGAATATCGTTTAAACGTAAATCGTGATAAAACTAATTAGTTTGGATTATTTACAGGTAGTAATTTCCAAGCACATTCATTGTCTTGGTCTCGTCGTGGAGAAAGGCCGACTGCTGGAACACTGCACGCTAAAATTTGGGTGCCAGAAGATCCTAAGATGTTCTGCAACTCAAACAGCATTGAGAAGAAAGAATAAATTTTACAATATTAGTCATAACAAATTTTAAAACCTGAATCTATATATTTCAGAATATTGTTATATTGTTAAAGTTATTATGTAACAAGCTTAATTGCGCCTCTATATTGTGTATATATTAACTAGTTTTTATGTTAAATTAAATTATGTTAATAACAGCGAACGCCATTTAGGTAATTAAATTGTATTTAAGTTATAATGACCATAAATAATTTGGTTTCCTTCACCATCATTTAAAACATACTTCCTGGAATATCTAATGATATTTTCATGTAAATATGACCGAAAATAGGATTACCAAAAACGTTACGAGTAAACGATAGACGATCCTTCGTATAATTTGTTGACTTATTCTTATTTTATTATTGGTGGAAAAAAAACCTAGGCAATAATTGGTTTTATACAGGTTTTCCGACAGTGGAAACCCATGGTAACATTACGCAGACATAGCGAAACACTGGCGTGTTCTCACCGAGAGGCGGGGTTGGCATGTGAACCAACATCTGCGGCCAATCCAACAACGCTGGATATTGATCGAGCAACACCCCAAACTGTCTGAGACATCAGATTTTCTACTTTCATGAAATATTTCAGTACTGACGCCATAATATATTGTACGCTAATTAGTAGTCATTGAATCAGGAACATCGTGTACCAACGAGAATTTGGAATAAATTGTATATGTAATCCGCATTCCTTATCTGAAAAGGTTTTAGGAGATAGAACCAACTTGATTAACTATTCCTTAATATAGTTTGGCCTAAGTTTCAACGGATTTCGTTCACTTATTACAAGAAGTTGTAATACTTTAAAGATAGAATACGAACAGCAAGCCCCACTACCTCAATCGGTAGGCTAAACGCAAAAGTTTATTACAATCTTTATATTTATCTGCCATTTGCGATACTACGGTATAAATTTTTTAATGCTACTGTACAGAAAAGAAAAATAGGATTGGGTTAATAAGTGATTCACAAAGGCGGGAATTTACCAAAATATGAAACATTGGATACACAAGTAGAAGAATAAATAAAAGGAGATACCAAGCAGTAATAAAGTTTTAAAATTTCTTGTAACGTTGATATATTCAAAGACGTCGTAGAAATGTTTTATCGATTGATTTTACCTTGGTCAAGGTACCACATAAAACGTTATCTAAGTGCTCGTGTCCAATAAAACTTCTACGTACTAACCGTGACTTTCAAAACCAAAATCCCCGTTTAAAACATAATGTTATACCTGTTTTGTCAAAGACGGCAGGGATGACATGTTTCATATAGATATTTTAATCTAAAAAACCAACGACAAGCTAGTATCGGGACAAATACGACTACAAACATGTATTGAATACAATATGACTGACCTGTTTGGCCTTGCAAGGCAATAAAGGTTCGCCTTTAAAATAAACACAAATAGTAATTTCTTTTTACTTTTAAATATTTATGTCGAATTATTAAGAAAATGAAATGCACATAAATTTATTTTGGGATATTGTTCATGTTATTACTTAGGTGATTTATTTTTAGTTTACATGTAGATGTACTTATATTTCATGTAACCTGTTGTTTCATTTAAAGGGTTTTAAAGAAAAAAAAGTTTTACTTTTAATTAATACAGCTTTATTTGGCATAACAAAATACACCTACAAATATCATTAATATGTAATCAGTCGAATAATTCACAAAAAAATCAGAATCGAAAATCAATTTGAAAGTAATTAAATTTTATATTAAATTCAGCTATGGGAACAGGAAAAAATTATATAGAATAAATCTTACTATTTAAAAACAACAGTGTCGCTTAAAATTATTACTAATACTACTATAATAGTGAAATACACCTCACTATCACCATATTCTTACTATTAGAGAACATTTATTTGCTAGAAAGAACTAATTGTATACAATTCGTGTCTCAATACTAGTGCGCAGAAGCTTTGCCAATGGTATGACGTCACGCGTTAACTGCTTACTAATAGCAGATGACCGCGGGTCGCGGTTGTTGTGAATAGTAGGAGAGTCATCAGCAAACGTTCTAGGCTTGGTTAATATGCATACAATCAGAAGCTACCAAAATATGCTAAAAGGTCTGAAATCACTGATGCATCATCGAGGAAAATGCCTACGTTTTAGCTACAAACAACTATTTATTTAAAATGCTTATATGAACTTTTATGTTTAGTAATTAAATATCTATAAAGCATTTTATGGTGCACACAATGGTGTTCCAAATTTCATTTGCATGTTTTTGTAATTACATTTTAACTGATATATATTTCTAGATATAAACTTTAGATGACTGTGAAGATTATTATGCTAAAAAATGAATTTAAAATTTTCCTTTATTTTTGCAACTATCCTTTTATATTTCTTATTACATGTAATAAAAAAAAAAACATAAAAAAGAACCATAAAACACTATGAAATACTACAAAAATGACTCCATTATTGCTAGCCCGGTATTTGCGCACATATCCCCGAAACAAATACATCGACTTCAGGTGATTCAGAATAGATTCATGCGTAGAGCCACGGGAGCCCCGTGGTACATGCGCAACAGTGATCTTCATATAGACTTGGACTTGCCCAACACCTGAAGTTAGCGTCGCGTCGTTATTTTGACTCTGCCGTCGGCCATCCTAATCCACTAGTTGTAAGTGCCGCCACTTACAAACCAATCGCACTCGGTAAATTCCGTCGGGATCATCGTAGACCTAGGAACATCCTTGACTTACAAGACGATCCAATCCCTATCGCTCGAGCTAAGGTAAAACAACACAGACAGATCAAACGCCGCAGTCGCTGTCGGCTGCGGACATCATTCTCGCGATACGGCCTCATAGCAGGAAGATTTTCTCCTATTAATAATAGAAGCGTTGCTGGAGTTTCTTCCGCCACTTCTTCTCCCAACGATAACGCTTTCCGAAGTGATAGTAATGTTAGATGTATTTATAGCTATCCGATAATAGCAACCGATCAAGCCGAGGTTCGGCCCTATCGGACACCCTTGAATCTAGTAACTATAACGAAGTAACAGCCCGAGTCGAGGCTCTTGAGGGAGCCCTCGAGTCTTGTTACTCTTAAACGAGGATCAGGCTAAGCCTAATTCACGGCATTTGCGCTGGGCCACCTCAAGCCCGGTGAAGCTGTAAATGCCTCTTCAAGGCAAACAGTGACTACTCAGTCACAAAAAAAAGACTCCATTAATTTGCATTTAATTGTACGATAACAGAATTACAACCTATTTTGATTTATCAAATTCATTAATGATTAAGAACAATTTTTTAATGTCACTACCAAAATTAAAACGTGGTACAACATTTTTAATACCAATACAAAAAAAAACTAACCGAAAAAACGACATATGTTTTTTAACATTTAAAAAAAATATAACAAACAATAAAGATTTTCAGTAGTGCATAATTTTTTCATGTTCATCATTAAACATTGTATTATCACATTATGTACCAGGTATACCGGTATGAAGTGAGCGTCAAGATACAAATGTCTAGATAAGGAACATTTGTTTAGAACGAGCCTTTATTTTTTTTTGTTTGTTTGCTATGACATCTGTGAAACATATTTAGTCTACATCAAGTCATTGAACAGACATCATCATATTTTTTCATCGTGTTAAAAATGTCAAATTTTGTACCAGAAAGTGATGATTTGAGGAAAGCATTAATTTTTTGTTTTCATTTGAAGAAAAGTGCTGCAAGGTCGCATCGAATGCTTGTCGAGGCATATGGTGAATACTTTGGCCAATACTTTGAATAAAATGTTTTTTACTTTCCCATTAATAATTAGTGATTTATTTTCACAAAAAAACGCTAATTTCATACCGGTATACCTAATATATCAAACAGAGCAAAATAACTCTTGTACATTTAAATAGACAATTTATATACTTTTTTAATATTTGGTACTTTATCAACATTAATATTTATTCATTTTTAGTTACTTTTCTTACATTAAAATATTTTAGAGACCATATGAGTAGGGGTTTATAAGCAAAACCCCATGGCAAGAAAATTATAAAACCAGAAAAATAGAGGCTGGAATATATGGACCACCATTTTGATATTACTTTCACATCAAAGGGTACCAAGCTCCAACCCATAAACACTATTGTGTATATCTTCAGAATGACATATAAAATGTATCTAGCAAATTTATTCTGCCACATTTCATGATAAATCGCAGTTTTACTTATAATACTTTCAAATTCTTTTTCCATGTAAATAATAATGAATTCGTTGAAGAAGGTAACATAATATCCTGATCTAGTACCATGCCACAGCGCTAAGAAGAACAGAGTGAACAGTTGACTCAGATTACGGTTACCTAAGAACTTGAGACGTTTATATATGTACTCGGCAGCAAAATGATTTGTATTACAATTGAAGCTATCAATATAATGTTGAAATTTCGTTGCACCTTCAAAGCACAGCAATTTGATGTTGCTACAGCCGTCCCAGTTAGATAACTTACCTGGTGTTTCATCCGCACGGTTATATGAAATACCAATTCTGATGCAGGATGCTGTCAAAATATTACACAAAATATTAGAAATAATATCCTCTCTAATGTTTATTTATCTATAATTATAGATAAAACTAATGTAAACATATATATTAATATATACTATACAACATTGTGTAATCATATTTGATAATTTATTTCCATTTTGTTTTAATTTGAATAGTAAAGTTATTATTTCAATAGAATCTTAATTTGCTTAAACAATACTTGACTTTACTTATTTTACACAAAAATATTTGTTGTGAAATGTTAATATTAGTCAGTATATGTATTTCTATATGTTGATAAACACTTTATTATAAAATCACAATACTTAAACCATATTTTTTTGTGAAATAATATGATGTAATATTGAAGAACATATCATTTCTTGGGCCTTTGTTTCACTACCCTTCCCTACAGGTTATCATTACAGTATACTCTTCCATATATCTCTATTAGCTGTCATATCTTAAATAAACTTATTTGTGGTGATGATTTTGTCGTAATAATCTCATTTCCAATGTCCATGTAACCATTATATGTTTATTACAGGTTATAAGGTCAATGGGTCATTTAAACTCACAAAGACGTGGTACACAGTGTTGTAGTTCAGTAAAGGCATATGTGGTAATAGTAAAATACAGCATTGTATTCAAATTATTTTAGAAAATAACATATTTGTATATGTAAATTGTTAAAACTTATAAAGTTACCTTCAGTTAGCAGCCAACAGGAGATGTATTTGTAGAGAGCAAAATGGGCCCACAAACCACAATAAAAGTGTCTGTAAAATATAGACGTCTCCCAAAACTCATCGGATAACATGTATTTCACATTAAAGACAGACCCTGAAAAAAATTATTGAAATAGGTGTATCTAGTTTTAAAAATGTGATACAATGCGAAAATATTTTGACAGAGTAATTTCACAGTTGCATACTAAGACCCACACACATACATTGACAATGTCGTCAATCAAATTTGTCGGTCAAATTCCTGTAGTAATAGTAAAATTTAATTTGATAAAAATGATGGCTTCTTTTTTATGTCGTAGAAGTTTCTTAATATATCAACAATTTTTAATTTTATGTTACAAATACGCAAATTATTTGTTATTGTGTAATTACTGGGAATTTATTAATTACTTTATAAAACTTACCTCCAACTTGAAATGCGGCCAAGTATGCTATGCCCTGTATTAGCCTCTTCATAGCTTTGGTCTCGTAAATATGTTTTGTATTCACTATTTCCTTATCAAATGGGAATCTTTCAGACAAAAAGTCAGAATATCTCTTAAACGAGAATATAGGTCCAACAAGAAAACAAGCTGGGAAATACACAAATCCAATAAGTTCCAACAATGAAGGTGTTTCACGGAGTGCTGTTTTTTTACTATTTTCTGATAATTCTGCGCCTTTTAAGAGTTTTTGCCCATCCCATAGATCAAAAGACAAGGCAATGAGCTTCAAAGTTAATACACAGTGAGGCATTGTCCATGTGATATCATAATTCTCTGATTCTGTCATTATGTAACCAACAATGAGATATGTCATGTTGAAAACAAATGATATAATCACATTCAGTTTGCCGGGTCCAAACATAGATGTTGTAAAATATATCATGAGTGCTGGTACAGTGTTGTGTATTATAGCTTTTCCAAAGTTGTACAATGCTATGTCTGCACCAGTAATAACAAAATACAGGTTCCTATATTCAGGGTATTTTCGTACATATTTATGGTAAATAATACCCAAAGGATAACCCAATAAAATTGATATTAATAGCCTCAGAGCTGGCTCAGTTGTATTTAATATATTGGCAAGAAAAGGGACGGGGCTGAGCCCTACCCAGCTTAATATGGAGAGAAAGAGTCCAAACATATTGATTCTGAAAAAAAATAGTACAAAAAAGGTGATTGACACAGTAGTACATTTTTAAAACTCCAGTTTTAGATAATTTATTTTATCTAGATCGTGTTGTCAAATAATAAAAAATACTATCACTATTTATTAGAATATGTGTTCATTTATTTTCAAGTAACAGAATGCACACACAATGTGTAACACTTGTTACTTTATTAAGAAGGACATCACAATTGTTGCACACAGAATTGTGAGAACGCCAATTTAACTAATTTTACATAACAACGTGGCATCTTATCTTTTCATCGGCAATTAATAGAAACGCAGGTAAAAACTAATTCTAAAATTAACTTCTTGAAATGGATTCTAAAATATCTAATTCAAATAATTTTTTATGAAGTTCTTAAACTATATTCATATATAAACTACTACTTATATTTATATCAATAATTTAAAGTAATATTAATTTAATATAAGCACTACTTACCTCTTATATCAATAACAATGTGGTTTAAATAATCTACAATTACTAATTCCCTAGCATTGTTGCTTCCTATAGCGATAACAAAGAAATATGAAAAATGTGACACCGCCGAGTACGAAGCAATAGCAATGGCCGATTCCCGAATCTTGCCCGATTCGAACCGATAGTATATTCAGTGTTGCTATCCAAAAAGAAGATAATGAGTGTTTTTATTTTATATACTCTTTGGTTTTATTTCTTTATACTTATTGATGTCTGCTTTTTATCCTTACTATAAATAGAAACTTTCACCATATTGCAGAAAATAAAAACCTACAGTAATAATTTCATGTATTGGTAGTTTGGTAGCTACAATTTCGTTAAAGATGTCTCCATTGATTTGCAACTTTTTTCATCTACGTCAATCAAACTCAAATTATGACAATTAGAAATCAAATCTAGTATTTTCAGTATTGTAGGATCTTTTGTAATTATTGCTCTTATATATAGACCGACAATACTCTTGTAAACCAGTGGAGTAGACATAAGTCAAATTAAATTTTGATAGCTCACTAGCGCCCCCTTGTCAACGTGAAAGAATAACACCAGTGAATTTAATTTCTAAATATGGCAATGAGTGACTGGCATTAGTTTAGAATTGTCACCGTCAATTTCCGTCAATTATTTAAATACTCTTTGGTCAATTTGATTTTAACTGACAATCTTACTTTGCTGACTTGACCTTAGATAACATTCTTAACATTGGCCACTTTTATATACCGTTTGACTAGGCATGGGTAGCTTAACTAAAATTGATGATTTCCAGTTCCGCTTACGGTTTATACTCGTATGTATGAAGAAGCAGATCAATGAACCGGCTCGTAGCTCAGCACAATTTGTAGCTGCATAGAGTTATCATTTGCGTTTCGAACTGCAAACTGTGAGTCATCATTCTTTGGCTCATATAGTTATATCACATCGCGATAAATTATGAGCTGCCAATTTATTGCGCTGACGCTTAACAACTAAATTATTCACAGCTGATGACACTGTCTAATGTGTGAATGAAAGGATGTTTGTAGAAGGTAAGGTATCTCCAGAACAGCTGCAAGATCTCGATGAAATTTGGTTTAGATGTACGGTTCCTGATGGACATGTTTGATTTACATATAAACTTAATAACTCCGCATATCTTATACTTTTTTCGCTTCTTTTTTTAAATTCTGGGTATGCGAAATCGCAAGTAAAAGTTAGTTGTTTACATATAAAAAAAATATTGCAATCTTTTTCAATGCACTATTAATCTTTACAAGAGGATACATTGAGAAGTAAATATAACATCTACTTTATCAATAAGTAGGTAATGTAATGTAGCTATACATATGCTGCAGTTTTTATTGATACCCTTCAACATTATCTTATTTCTTACTCTTATAACAAAACTTGGCAATAAAAACAATCAGTATTTCTTCCGTAAAAAGTTTTTTAATCATAATGCCAAGTCGGTCTATTCAGTACCTACCTAAGGGACATTCTGTATTACGTAATTTTTAGATTTTTTAAATACGCGTGGACAGAATTTGGGGGACAACTAGTAAATAATAAACAGACATGTTTCTTAGCTCAAAAAGGTTTCTACTTTAACAATCATACGAATTACTATGAAAGACGAATAGAAATGTTGACAGTTTTTAGGTTTTACCTATATTTTTACCATGGCTGTGTTATAATTATGATATTTGAAGATTTTTGAGGATAAGGTAACTCACAGCGACCATGTATTCTTTAGTGAAGGGAAATTTAGACATCTTTCACGAGATTCGCCACCGAGATTAATAAGTATATGTTGTTCCTCTACATACGACTTTAGCTTGAAACATTAAAATCGTCTTCGAACACTTATTAAGCCATACAAAATTATATCATCGTTCCCAACAATCACTTCCCCAATGATAACAGATTCAAAACAATACCACGACCAGTGTCTGGTCCAGGTAGCTTTAGTGCGCTGGATGCTGGCGGCACAGAGCTAAAATCTTATAGATTTAAATGTTACAAAGTAGCAAATTCAAAAATAGCGACAAATATTCAATACGCAGTACTTAAAGGTGAACTACGTGCTAACGATTCGGCACAGACGGCCCCACTTATCCCCCCGTATACATTTACATCTGATTTCGATCTTGTCACCGTGACCTCTGTAGGCCCAGGGCCGTCTTGACTATGATGGTCGCTACTGTAATAACTTAAAAAAATATTTTTAATAAAAAAACTATAAAGAGTACGGAAAGCTTTCATAGCATATTAGTTTTTTATTCTCCAGCCGACAGTTTCACGACGAGAAATCAATTTTTTATTTATAAAGAAAACTCAGACGTCCGGTTTTACTTCATCATGTGGTGGAGACGGTTTAGATGAATTTCCACTGAGATAGTGTGGTACTTGTAAGTTTCGTCAGTGTCCATTAAAACTTAAAAATACAACAGTTGAATCAATTAAGGAATGGGATCGATATTGTACAAAACCCAATTTAATCCGCATCATATCCATTTCAGTACATAAAAATAAGACTTCACTTAGCTTTTTAAGATAATATTTTATCCCTAACTAACGTTGGTTTCTGAGACCATACCGTATAAAATATATCGTCATCCCTTTCATTATCTTTGCTCAAACAGAGATATGTTTTAATGTGATCTTAGAAACCCAAGGTTAGTTAAAAAGACTTCTTTTACTTTCTTCGATCATACAAAATCATGCCCCTTGCATCATTTCACCCTGGGCAATAGGCCTTTTTGTCCCTGAGATAAATACGTCCCTGGCCATACTGGCATACCAATTTCCATACATCCATTTATATCCCTGAATATGTTTACTCTGCACGTGCTCTATCTACGTCAGTCTTTGCTGTGTTTATGCCTGCATTGGAAATTTCTAGAAGGCGGACGAATACAATTCAAGGAAGACTTGAAGATTTTGCCATTTGTAGATTAGCCCTTTAGCTGGGCGGTCTTCGTACGAAAAATTCTAAATATTGTCATTTTGTTAAAATGCATTTACTATTTTGTCTTTTTGTTTGCCTGAGCTGCACTTTTGCTCAAGTTTCAATAAAATATTCAGCGATGCTATTTAGTTCGGGTTTTAATACGTCGATAAAGCCGTATCCTACAGATCCATTACGTGATGAAGCTGTATGGCCGTATAAATATAGCAAACTCATCGATATCGGTAATGAACAGCATCACGCTTTAGGACGATGGTTTGGAGAACGATACCTTGTAAGCTTATTCATTTTATATATACAAATTGAACTGATTTCTATGGCGTCTTGAATTAAATTTGTTATTTAACATGTTCATTGTTTTCAGAATGCGTCTTTAAATCGATGTGACCCTGAAATGATCTCCGCACGCTCTATCGACGAAGATGTATCTATAAAATCGGCACAATATAACTTAGCTGGTAAGATGATTTTTAATATTTATCTGCTCCCAACTTCTTGACTTCATAAAATATGATCTGTTAAATTTATATCTGTGAATAATGAAACAAAATTTCTTTAGGTATGTGTCTTTCAAATATGAGCAACAACAATCTTACGAAAGCATATTTGGCCCAGCAACCGATTTTTATAACAACCGTACCAGTAAATGATGATGAAATTTTGGCTATGAAAAGATTATGTCCGGAATATAATAAACTCAAAAATGAATTTATAAACACGGAGTACTTTAAATATAGACTCAATTTCTACAAAAAACTACTGGAGTAAGTAGCTTTTTTTAACCATATTTATCCATTTCATATAACTTCAAACTGTTACTTAGTAGATTAAGTTATTTCTAAGCTTTTGGTACCTGAGAATGTGTTTTTGGCAGTGGTAATGCATAGTGTTAACTTATAATATCACCAGTTCTGAAAATGTTTTAAACATGTGTATAACAAAGATGGTACAGAGTATAGTGTGTCAATTTAAGGATGGTTAGTTTGACAATTCACTAGAGTTGGGTTGAATAAAATCGGTTATGAATCTTTTCGATTTTATCAATTGAACACATCAAGATTATTGTATTTTAATGAATATAAAAATTAATTGTGATTTTCTATTCCTAGTGTTTTTTTTATTTACATTATTTTACAAGACCGATCCACTTAGTTCACGGTTATTCGTTATACCGCTACGGTCCGACACTATGTCACCCGTCCATTAAATACAACAAAAATCATCAAACAAATTTAATTTTTCATAAGCATCAGTAGTCCAAACTAATCATCCTTAAATAAACACAATATAAATAAGTTCTTTCCTCTGAAATCATCTCTAGTTATAAGTTCAACAATTTTAATAATTTTTCCTTAATTTAATGAATATTTTTTAATGAATGTCTGTGTAAATAAATTTTAGTTACTTATCGGAACATACAAACAAGACCGTTGAAAGCTACGATGATATTAATGAAATTTATAACATTTTGTTGGTCGAGTCCTCGTACAATTTGACTTTGCCAAGCTGGGCTCAAGCGGTTTTTCCAAAAAAACTCGAAGATCTGGCGTGTTATAGGTGAGCTATTATATTTTAATTAGCTTAGTGTTTTTTTTTAATTAGGTGAATGTGATAATTGAAATGATTCCGAAGTTAATTATTTGCAATATTTTTTAATGTCTGGCAGGAACCTTAAGCATATTTAAGATCCAACTTGAATCCAATTGAGTGGCCAGTTTTTGTACATTTGTTAATCTACTTTTAACCTACTTAAATTTACGTAATTACCTTGAAAAACTTACAGTTCATTTAGAGAATATTGATGAAAATAATTTCGTCATAATTAAAAATTCCATTTTAATAGTAATAATTGAAAATCATACTAATATAATTGGGAATGTTTAGATGAATGAATGGATGTTTGTTTGAAGGTATCTCTAAAATGGTTGAACGGATCTCGATAAAACTTGGCATACATATAGAATATAGGCTGGAAGAACACATGGGCTACTAATTTTCTTTTTTTTAATTCCGCGCGGACGAAGTCGCAGGTGATATGTAGTATTTCATATTTTTCAGTTATGCTTTGTCATCTGCAACCCCAACTATGGCCCGTTTATTGGTGGGACCATTGATCCAAGAAATTGTGAGTAACATGGCTTATACAATGTTGGAGATGCCAAATGATGTTACATTGTCAATATATAGTGGAGATGATAGCACAATAGGTAATGTTCTGAATGCTTTGAATTTGTTTGATGGGCAATGTCCACTGACCACTGCAACAATTATAATGGAACTTTTATATGGCAAGTAAAAGTATTATTTTTTCACCTATTAAATTTTATTAAAATTATGCCTACATAAAAATCGTAACGAAGCTAGTTGAAAAATTATCAAGGTTTAAATCAAAATCGAATTGAAACATCTTAGAGGCTCGCAACACATATGTGTTTCCCCTGGTGTTGCGGATATCCATGGACGTCGAATCAACTAATAGTAGGCAATCGTTTGCTCTTTCTCTTAAAAAAAACCTTTGAATATTATAGGTACGATAATTTTGATGGATGGATGATTGTTATCCTCCGGAAATGCTGAACGATTTTTGATAAAATCTGATACATATTTAGCTTACAACCTAGATTAGCAAATGGGCTACATTTGTTTTTTTTTTTTCAATACATATATAACAATACATTCAATTAAATTTTTACAGATAACTCCACAAATGATTTTTACGTGAGAATATTGTATCGGAGCAACAAAGACATGGTTGAACCCTTTGCTATAGACATACCTCATTGTGGAACCCCATGTGGATTTAGAAATTTTACTCAGATATACCGTCATCTTATGTCAGTTGATTGGAAAGAAGACTGCTACAAGGTATATATTGTAATAATAAAAAATGTTCTTAATGACACATTCACATGATTATATTATTTGGACACTAATTTATTATTATTTCAGGACGAAAACGATTGGACATTTACACGAAAACTTATAATAATACTGTTTCTCCTAATATTCTGTACTTTTGTACATTGCGCCTATTATTTGTGGTTTGCCATTGATAAAGAAGCTTTGAGGTGAGTTGTATGAAATTATCAACACAATAAACAAAATTACTCATTAACCCATCAAACGTCACGACGAACATCTATATGATCTGACATACTTCGGCATATATTAAATCCAATATAAACAAATGTTATGATTTTTGTTTGTACTGTTTATCATTACCTAAATAATAAATCGTTCGTAATCTTTTTGGATGAATACACACAAAAGTGTATATGTTCATTTAACACAGCATAGACCAATGGTTCCCAAACTTATTTTGTCTACTGCCCCACTTTGAGAATAAATATTTTTAGCGCCCTCTTATTTTCACATATTTAAAAACCACTATAACTTCAAATTAAATTAAATAATTATTGCGACCTATATATGTATATTAACGGAGAATTCTAAACGAAACTTTTACTATAACCCGCAACTTGAGACCTGCAGCGCCCACAAGGGGGCGTTATCGCACACTTTGAGAAAGACTGGTATAGACGAATGTTAGTTTTATTTGAACAAGTTAATTGATTTTTTGTTTTTCTTTCAGCGAGGAAGACTACCCAGATGTTATGATGGTACAAGTGTTTACATTTTAAGCTATTATGATGGGAACTCAGTCCTCATTTATAGTGCCTTTCACTTAACCCTTTTTAGTGTAACTTAGTTCAGTTCAGTTTTTGGAATTATTCATTGTTGGTGTCTCACATTCGTCTTGGAAATAATTTTACTTTGTTTGGTTTTTCATAATTTTATATAATAAAATCTTTACTAAAACTTGTTATATCGTATGATTTAACTTTTAAATAATAAAAATTCTAAAAGAAAAAATTGTTGTTTGATTTATCTTTTTTAAGAAATCTGTCAAAACCCAAACAAAACCGTCTAGCTAAAGTACGAAGCCCTTTAAATCAACAAAATTACATTAAAATACATTTAAATGTATTGGTTTTCCTTTTATTCTGTTCGGAATTCATTCTAAATTTTTAAAAACCAAAAGACTAAAATCGAACTTGTCTAAATCTGAAAATCTCTCACTACCTATATGACAACTAATAGTGCAAATAGTAAGGAACAAATACACCTAACAGTAGGTTTCCACTGCGAAGACACTTGTTTTATTACATATATTCCCTTTCATTCTCTTTGACAAAACATAGACAACGATATGTTATATAAATTAATACAAGTGTTACTCCAATGTAAACCCAGGCGTTTGATCTTTTACAGTGTAACAAAAAATACCCCAAGCGTTTTTTTTTATTAAAGATAACGCGCCGAGCAGCGCGTACACAAAATAGCAGGTAAAGCAACGCCGAGCAAAAAAATGCTATTGTCTTTGTATGTAATGTAAATAGATTTAGGCATTAAAACAAACCAAATATTATGTCTACTCTAAAAATCGTGGTTGTTTCTAGACGATTATTAGATATTATTGTGTAATACAAAAATAAGTTCCTCTAATGAATAATATTTCATACTAATATTATAGATAGGAAAACGTTGTGTTTTTATATGTAACGAATAAACTCAAAACTAATTGTTTGATTTCAAAAATCTTTTGCCATTGTAGAGCTACATAAGTAACTTAGACTTTATTTATTATAACTAACGTTTAGTAAATATTAAAAAATAATTCTGAAAGCCTTAAAATTTGCTTTTTTTGCATTACGTAAAATGTTAGTCATATGAAAATAATGAACGCGAGAATTGTACATCTCAAAGTGCTAATGGTATATAAGAGATTTTACATTTTTCACACAATAACCACTTTTCGCTTGAGAAAAATGGATTAATTTTAGATAAAAAAACGGATGAAAATGGATAATTCATAACAACTGAATTCGATTCACATATATTTGAAGTCCGAATCGATTCTTTCGCTTTAATCGATGTTTTAAGCAGCTAACTGCAGCTCTCCTCTCTATGAAGCTTAAAATGATAGATGTCAAATGTTGCCTTCTAAATTGGCCCAGATTTGTGTTACCCATAGTAACACAAATTTTTGAAAACAAGTTTGTAAAGAATTGCACTTTCAAATCAGCGATACGACATTATAATAATTAATGCGATGATTATAGGTTCCAATTTCACTCCAATAGCAGAAACACAGACCAGCTACAAAGTTTCCGAAGAAACATAATGCCTAACTTAAATTATATTAGTACAGTACAGAGGCCTAGCATAGACTGCTTTGCCTCACTGGCGCCAGTTACTGTTTTACATTATGCTAGTTATATGCCAGCGCTGCTTTTGAACACTATTGTTTCACTGTACTGGCATAATGTAATCCAGGCAGCCCAGTGGCTTTTAAAGTTGCCATTGTGAAGAACAAGCAATGACTTGGATATTTACCAGATATTTATCAAATATTCGCTATAATAAAAATAATAGTATAACTGTATATTAGGAGAAAATATTTCAGTTAAAGAACACATTTTTTTCTACATAATAAGCCTTATCCACAAATGTTATATAAATAAGTTGCAACATTGAAAACATAGAAAGATAAATATTTTCTTAATTACTTAATAGATTATTGAGGCATAATATGGAAAACAAAAGATATTTCTTAGAAAAAAGAATAGCAAATTCCTATTGGAGTGGAATTTCTTTCAGCGAAATTTTATGTACTAATTCTATATACCATAACTGAAATTCGGACTGCCATCTTTGAATATAAATAATCTATGTAACAAACGCGCATATACATACACTCGTATACATTATATACTTATATATATTAGTAACGCTACACGAAAATTATCAATTTAACTTTTAAACAAACAATTAAGAATAGTAACTCATCATGAAAACTCATATAAATATAAATATTAACTAACCAAATAAACTTGTGATGTGAAAGTTGGTATAAACAACAGCAAGGTTTGAGTGAACTCTGAAGATGTGCATAGCCCTTAATCAGTAGGCGGAGTGAATAATTAAGAACAAACATAAGAAGACTACCATATCAGTCCAATTAGAAATCTTATACACCTTTCACATTAGCCTTGCAACTGAAATTCGCCGTAGAAAGTTCATATAGGTAATTGAAATGGACAACAGGCTGTATTTGGAAGGAAGCCTTGATCGCAGGAAGTCAAAGAAGTGGACGCCAGCAAGTAGGAAGATAAGCTATTGTATACAATAGGAATGAAATGTGTGTGGTAAGCCTTATTTGATATTAATAAAGTTTGCTTTCTCTAGGGCTTAATTTATATGTGAAATTTAAACTGTGTACTGTAAAATTCATTACTGATCTTGTTTCGAGAAATTGTTAATATATGAGAGACATTCATCTATTTGATATTAAAAAATTGGAACGGATACTTAAGAACCGTACAATCTTCTTATTAACAATATGTTTATAAAATGTTAACATCAATGCTTAATTCACAGTTAATGTAATTTCTTTTTTGAGAAATTCTGTCAAGTTATCTATCAATTGTTTGGTGGCATATTAGTTTTTAATATTCCTATTAAATTTCAGCAGCTGCGAATGCTAACTGCTTACATTATGTTAAGCATCACAATGAAAAAGGAAATGGTGTAGCTGGATGTTTGCCAAGCCTTCATATTAAGGTAATATCAATTATTATTTTCCTCCTATTTTATATATAATACAATTAATACATTAAAAGGAACGCATGTCTGATAAATAAAGTCCAATTCTTTTTAATACTATTTGAATTGAGAAAAATAAAATACTAAAATTCTCTACCATTTATTGATATCGTTTAAATTTAAAAGAACATTTCTTCTTGTTAAATTTAAAAGTGTTTATACTGAGTTGAAGGAAAATGATATAACATATAAAACCAGTATGAAATGTAAAAAGGAATCAACAAGTTAGACTCAATGAGTTATACTCCATTGCAGTACATTTTGGAAAAAGTTTAATATAAACATACTATAGAAAATTAATAACAAATATTTTTAAAAAACAATAGAAATAGATGAAGCTCAGAATAATGACAATAAAACAGTGCATTAACAGCAGCTACTTGGGTTAAAACAATTTTTATTGCAGTTCATAAACATGATACGCAACATGTATACGGCAAAATGTAAAATAAAATACTTAAGCAGGTACTATGGACATATCTAGAAATATTAAAATTTATTATTAGGTAGATGACATCACTAAATATAAATATTGCAAAATTTTATGATCAAAAAATGTAATGCATATTATTTTACAAAAAGTTCAACTGTAATAGTGGCCTTAGAATTACTACAATGCTATTAAAAAATAATTTCATATTAAACAAATATTATATTTTAGTATTTCAACTACATACAGCTGATATAATTAAGAATATTTACTTTGTCATTATTTCTAGTATATGTGATACACCATTTACAACTTTATATTGAATTCATTAAAAAATACATTACTATTGATAGAAAATTTTACAAAATAACATGTGTTTTGTAAGGTCAAATTGCAGATGCCAATTGTTAAAATAAAACACAATGTTTGTGCATTAAAATAAAAGAAACACTTATTTATAAACATGTGCATAGTTACTAGGTTTGTTAGACATAAATCTTTGCGCTACAGTTTGAGGATTAAATTATTAGCTCAGCAGTAGCAATTTAGTTCTGCTACAGATATTCTAGTTATCATTTGTTCTATTTATTTGTTGAATTAACTTGCACTTTAATTCCAACTTGTAATAAACATGTCAAACTTTTTTTTGTTATTGCAACATTGAAATTATTTTAATTTCATTTTGGTTTATTTTTCTAAACAATGCACAATTCTAAAAGATCTAGGTTATAAACATCCATAAATAAGAGTTATCCATTATTATTTTATCAATTTAGTGACAATTAACTGTTCTATGTCGCTGCTGTACACATTTACTTTCATAATCTTTGGCCAATACAAGCATTGAAATGATCTTACCTGACATCAAGCAATTTCGTAACAACTTCATCTTAAGAACTTCATTAATTTTAAAAAACAATTCAAAAAATATGTATAATAGTAAATATGTACTAAGATATTATTTAGTTGCTTTCCTATATAAAGGTAAAGCAAGTGTAATATCATAATGATTTAAAGTAGAAAAATGTTATAATTAATGACAGATATTTTAGCTTATATTACCTAGATTACAACAGCAGCAAAAACAGCTAAAAAAATTTAGACTGATATATGATTAACCCTTTTTATACATTAAAAACTACAATGGAATGATCTAGCTTCTCTAATTTGGATATTTTAACAAAAGATCAAAAAAAATAATTAGAAATGAGAAAAATGAAACATCTGCATTGACAGCAAACAAATTACGACAAAACACATGTTACATAATAAATCATAGGTAAATAATTTAATTCGCTTATCTCACCGCCATAGCACATGTTATCTTACAATCTAAACAAGTTTCATACTCTTATTTGGTAAATTAATCTAAAAAGGCAAATTACTCTTAACCTGAAACAATACGTCATACAACCTTTTCGTCGCTAAGCAAGAAATTAATATAAATCACTCTTCCCTTCATTCACCATTCATTCACACGCACATATTTCTTCTTACTTAACAAAGTCTTGAACAGAAATCCGACATTTCGTTCACAAATATAAATACGTCACATTATTAAACCACTACAAACTATATAAAAATTCCCTCATTGCATTTTGACTCGCCATAAGTCTTTAAGATTAGAATAACGTAGCACTTTTAAGATTCCTTTTGCATTAAAGAAATTTGGAGCCCTTAATGACTTGGACATGTAACTTGACACTTAAGAGCTAGATCTTAGTTGTGATGACGGTTATATTGCTTTCTTTGTTGTTACATTTTAAATATCTGCACTTAAATAAAGACCTAGTATTTATTATAATATAATTAAAAATATCCTTCACGCATTCTGCACTTTTTGGGAACTTGTTTGAGGGATTTTAGTCCAACTTAGTCATCTATATCTAAATACATTCCCTTGTTCGACCTAAATACAATTGTGTACATATTTATTTTTAAACAGCTCTGCAATTATTTAATCTAACTCTAATAAAATTACTTATCAATAATTACGATATTCTATTTACTTTTATATACTAATACTCACTAGATGGAACTGGAAACATCTAGTTATAGTATGGTCCAGTTGGTGGTGGTGGAGGGATGGTTGGTTGATAAGAAGGGAAAGGAGGTGGAGGGACAGTAATTTGTGTCCCAGTCAAAGAGGACATGCCCACGCTCACAGGTGGGTAACCTCTTGGTAGCATGCCAGCGGTACTGTATGTAACAGATCCTGCCATTGATGTTGCCGTTGTACTTTCCACTTTCTGACTAGTGTTGCAACCATTGATACCATTCATGCCAGTACTTCCATTTGTACCAGCTAATCTATTTATTTCATTTGAAAAGTCAGATGATTGTTGTTTATCTGGACTTATTTTAGCTGCAATTAAATTTTTTTTTAGTTACACCCTAAATGTTTTCTTATAATTTACTAAATATGTTTTACAGCCTTGGTTATTAAATATTTTTGAATATAAAATAATTAACAAGCTTCCAATTATTTTTTATCTGATTTAGCATTAATGTCATGGTTACATTGTTGGATGTTGTAGGTAGTCTTAAGCTATTAAAATAGTCTACTTATACCATTTATGATGAAGTTTTGCCTTAATTGAAATTATATCAGGATGTATAAACTATTACCACTCTAACTTACAATGTTGAAGTAGATCAACAAAGGCTTGTATAACATCTGTTGATGGTGAATGATTTACAATTGAATTTGTTCTTCTAGGCAATGCCGATAAAGTTTGCAGAAAACTTTCATCCAAATTACTTGAAGCACTGGAACCCTAGAATATTAGTATAAAACATAAATAGCCATCAAAAATAAAACTTATCAAAAACAAGAAAGTGTCACAACTCAGTTATTCTACCGTAAAAAGTTATGAGATTCATGTAATACCAAGTTGTTAAATTTATTACATGGATTCAGTCACTACTTAAAAGACCTAATATCTTAAATGATTACATGTTTATGTAATTTTAATAAATATAAGATAAAATATTTGAATGTTTGCAAAATTTGACATATATTACTAGGATAAATTGTTTGATGAATCGAAAAACTTACCATATCTAGTACATTCCTTGGACTACTTAAAACACAATCCATAAGTTGTAACAAAAATTGTTTTGGGACTGTGGACATACTCTAAAAAAATATAAAAAAAAAATTAACAAATTGAAAAGTTTATTTAAATAACTTTAATAGGAATAAAGTAAATAATTACCGAACCAAATGTCGTTGGGTTTAGTTGAGACATTATATCATGTATCTGTATTTGTGGGAAACCCTAAAAACCAAAAATATATTATAACTTTAAGTTGGAATCAGAAATTAATTCCAATTTGCATGTTTCTAATGTATATAAACCATCAATAAATATTTATTATATGTTAATTTGGGGACAAATTAAATATCAAAACAATTTTAGTAGCCCGGTATTGCTATGTACATATAAATTAACTAGGTGTCACCCGCGACTCCGTCCTAGCGGCTTTAAAAAAAACTTAAATAGTAGTAGTAGCCTATTTGTTCTTCCATACTATGTTTTACATTTATGCCAAATTTCAGCGAGATCCATAAAATCGTTCTGGAGATACCTTCAAACAAACATCCATCCATCCATCCAAACATTCCCATTTATAATATTAGAAAAAAGTAAGAAATCATTGTTATTTTCAAAATAATAATAACATAAATAACCTCAATATGCTCTTCCAAAATCCGAAACAAGTCAGCACTAACAACAGATCTCAAAAGTTCTTTTGCAGTTTTGTACTCTTCTAGGTTCTTTTCATAAAGCAATTTTTGATATTCCTGTTCACATTGTAGTTTATCTAATTCCTGTCGGTATATATTGATCCTACGAAAAAAAAAAGTCAAATAGATTGGGTTACAGATTACTTGCTTGTGATTTGTTTTTATATTGACAAAAAAAAACTAAAATGTAATAATTCCAGTTATCGCTTCCATATCCAGCGTGTATTATTTATATAATTATGTGTTATAGTTTAGAAATACGTAATCGCCGCGCAAACGTTTTAATACGCAATTGTTTAATAATAAGAAATCCCCTATATGGAAATTTGAGTTTTCCATGTTGTCAAAATGTAAATTTTAAACGTTCAATCCTAATCAAGATATGGGTAGAAAGCCAATATAAGGAGAATAGGTTAAAAATTAAAGACTAAATATTTGTTGACAAAACTTTATGTATTTGTTTATTTTTTCGCACAGCATGTTATATGGAATTTTCCGAAAATGCGCGCTCAGGGAATCTTGAAGTGAAAACTTTTTTTATCCAAAGTGCTGACCGTAATGTGAAGCTAAGGCAACCTAAGAGATATATGTGGCAAATGTTGAAGACTAAAAATTCGCTAGATTTAATTTTTTATATAAATAAAAATGCGCTTTGCATTAATATACTCGCTAATACATTTATTTGTAATGGAAGGAAACCACTTGTAAAAAGCCACAACTAATATTAATAATCAGTATAATTTAAAATTATAATTAATATATACTTTCAGATTATTTTTCATGCAGACAATATGAAGGACAAATTGCAGTATTTCCAAACCTGATCTCGCGTTGAACACAGTTATCGCAATGCGCGTCTGCTACATTGTTGTCCCCTGGCTTCCTTATTTTGCTTGGTCCAGCTGAGAACAAATCAACAAGCGCCGAGCCAGATAGAAATTGATGTAAAACAACATTATAATATGAGCAAACTTTGAAAACATAAGTATTTGAGTTTTAAAAACTTTAAATTTAACATAAAAATTAAGTAAAGAGATTTCTTTTAAATGCTACTAACAAACTACTGATTTTTACTTTTAAATAATTTTGTACAAAGGTTGAGAAATCACCTTTAAAGACTTTGTAAATTTACTTCAGCGATTAAGTTAGACAATGTTTTTATGTATTGTCAGCAAGGTTTAATGTTTATGTAAACAGCATGGCTGGCATATTACGCGGTGGAATAGTTTCGCATGAGACTCTTGCAAAGCCAACCACATGAGCATAAATGTACAAAAACTAAAGGTCATTTAAATGTTACACATTAAAAACTATCAAATGTTTACAATAGCTTGAAGTATTAAAAAAATTGGTTTTCGAATACTTGAGTTGTTGCCTGACTGGCAGCAGTTAACTTTAATGTTTTTTTTTATTATTCGCTGAAGCTGAAATCTCTTTGTCTGTCTGTTAGCAATCAAAACAAAGATTTTATATAACGCTAAGCATTTAGTTAAATTGTTAATTTTTTATATATTGTCAATGTATAAATTAACTCACCTTCAGGTAAATTTGATGCTTTATGCTTCACAGCAACACTACTTGCCTTTATTTGATTTGGTAATGGTGGTGGAGGTCTGCTTGCGTCAAACCTTAAATTGAATTTTATTGCAAATTAAGTTGGTTTTGATTTCTTCACTGCTTTAAAACTAAATGAGAATTTATACATACATGACAGGCAGAGGAGGAGGTGGTTGATTCATTGGAAAAACCACTGTTGTGCTTTCAGGAGGTTGACCAATTGGTGCTAAAAAATTAGAAAATATTATCTATAGTTTACAGCAATAATAAAAAAAACTCATGTTTGTGTATGTTTTAGGCACACTTGTGAACAATGATGAGCAATAAAGAAACATATATTAATATTGTACTTTATAGTAATATTTCAACATTGTAAAGACAATGTGAATGGAATGGAATGAAAGTAACAAAGGCAACAACATTGAGGCAAACAAATTAGAGAATATATAGCTATATTCACTGAGACGTGTTAAAAGTATCCTTATGTCATAAAGGTTCATAATTATTATAAGAAATGAATTTTTTGCTTAGTTTATAAGCTCTAAATACAGAGAAAAGTATTTTAAAATAATGTTATCTGAATTGGCCTAAAGTTTTGCACTTATTTTTAATTGGTGCTACAAATATTTTAATCCTGAAAGGAAATTCTATATTATTTCTAAAATAAAACTTTACCTGTATAAACAGGAGCTGTGGTGCATGGATCACTTGGGGAAGCTGTAGGAGGAGGAGGCGGGGGCGGCGGGGGAGGC
>NW_013533632.1:6114743-6141888 GCF_000836235.2 Papilio xuthus
GGAGGTGGCGGCGGTTGTTGGACTGGCAGAGGCATGATTGGTAACGGCATGGCTGGCATCACCGGCATCGCATGAACTGATGGCGGCGGCGGTGGCGGTCTTGCAACACAACCGGGAAGAACCGGCGACGGGGGCATGGGCCCCGGCACTTCATTTTGTTGGGGAGGTACGTAAGATTCTCTAATAAACACTGCTATCTGCCGTATTGTCTCGCCATTGTTCGCTGTTGCCGCTTTATGCATGGCGGCGTGACGTTCTGCGAGCACACGAGGTATTTCCCCTGTAGCAAGAAAAAGATTTTCCTCTTCTCTAGTCGTATGAAGATATGTACAGTCTCCCCTCGTGCAGCCAGTTTTGTTTTGGTAGTCGTGGCAGAATTTAAGAATCTTTTTCATTTCCTCAAAATCCAGTTCGTGACGAAATTTACATTTCGTATTTTTCTTGCATGTACCCCATACATAATTGCGACATATTTGCTTCGGTTCATCGTTTGATGTCGTATTTTCTGTTTCAGACCGTGCAGGAGGCCGTGGCTGCGCGGGCAGCGGGGGCTGACGGCCATTTTGATCACTATGATTGTTCATGGAATAAAATGCCTGGAAACAAAGGACGGAACGCATAAGATGGAAAATACTAATAAGGAAACAGAGCAAACAAAATGCAGCACAATAATGTTATTTTCAAAGTAATTAGCCTGCGCTAAATATCAATATAGAGTAATAATTGTTTCACTAAGGATTTAACCTGAACAATTTCCTTCGACACGAATAAGTGCACTTGACACCACACTGACACAGTAAATTCATCCAAACTAATTAAATATCTTAAGCGTAAGCACTAACATTTATATTTAAGAACCGTCACTATTAAATTATTATTAAATGCTCTAAGATTAGGAAATAAGAAATAAACAATAAGATGGCGAATACTCGAACTCAGTGTTGCCATACTAAATTTTGTAATTTTCGCGTCATCTTTTGCACGTGTTCATTTGGTTTTTTGAATAACGATATTCCTAAAGTTAAATAATAAGTAGTACTGACTTATCTTGCATGTGTAAAATGTAATAAGTATGAAAATAAAATTTTGTTACAATTTTTTTCTGAACTTTAATTTAATCTTATTTATATTGCCCCACCACCATCACCAAAACCAATTCACCAAATGAGTTTTATGTCCTGTACATGCAATTTTTACATTAATTCTGCCTTATGCGAGGTTAACATTATTCCAGTAGAATAACCCATTAGCGATATTATCACCGCTGGAGTACAACTGGCTAAAGAGGTTCCCGTCCCGTTATTTAAATATAAATCTACATGTGAATCGAGTACGGGTATTTCCGCAAAACTGGTATAATAATTAAAATATAATTCAGACGGTAATGTAGTGGCATTCTAGTACTGATAGAACAATTGTTCAAGATCCACACATTGCAAATTTTAAGGAATTTTTATGTTGACTGAATCGGGAGAAAAAAAAGTGGCGAAAGCGACTATAGTTTGACCAGGATTTTGTGACAATCGGTAAACATGTCAACTGGTGGGCCATTTTAATGAGTCACATTTGTCACTGTATCAAAATCCAACAACATAATCTTGTAACGGCGAGCATAAAATGCACGTATGTCCGGCATCTCGGAGACTTAATTTTAGTTGTCTTTTCCTTCGCTCCCTTTTCTTATATAAAAACGATAGGCAGGGAAAGTGGATTTGATTGCGAAGGGGACGCATGGGAAGGGGAAATATTATCTTTCCGTGCGTCCATTCCTCCGTCTATTAAATGTATTCAAAGCATATGCAATTGACGATATCTACAGGCAGCGGTCGCTTCGCTATTTCCGCGAATACAGGCGGCCGCTTGCTTGTTTGCCATCTTATAATGTTAGAAAAATGTATGGCGTTTAATTATTATAGCTATATATCGAGCAATCTCAACCAAAACCAAAAATTTAACACTAAGATTTTAACTTCTTTTAAAGTAGATTACAGTATATTAAAACGATACTCGTATTTTCAAACAAGCTGTTAAATTTTAAAATGTGAAATTTTTGAAATGAAGTACATTGTTCAAATATAAATATAAGTTATAAACGATTATTTTAGATATTCGAAGAAACTAAAACATAAATCAAAACTGAGCCCTCTAGCGCCCAAACTAAACAACTTTGGATTGAGTCTTTTTCAGGCATCTCTTGTAATAAAACTAAGTCTGTAATCCTTCATTCTTCAAAGTCGAACAAAGAAATAGGGCCTTACCATATAAGTTGTATGCATGTAAAATGTTTCAATTACATTTTAGCTTAAACACATGTTAATTCTTTTTTCGCACGCTGATATTAGACATTAAAAGAAATAATGTCTAATGAAATACTTGCTGTCGCCCACAACTTCGTAGCAAAAATTAACTAGCCTATGTTTTCTTCCAGACTATGATCATTCATGCCAAATTTCAGCGAGATCAATGCAACCGTTTTGGAGATACCTTCTAACAAACATCCATCCATACATCTAAACATTCACATTTATGATATTAGTAAGACGCACATTTGACAATGATAAAAAGAGCTTCGTAGTTCGTAGTGAGGTGCAAAGTGAGGTAAGCTGATTAAAAACATCGATTGAGGTTGATTAAAGTGAATAAATTGATTCGAGCTTAGAATCGAATTCAAGTAACATAAAAAATCCATGTTGTTCGTCCAATATTATCAGGAATAAGAAAGATTTTAGAAGAACATGTACCATTTGCCACCTTTTATTGGTAACGACTTTTATTCTAACGCAGGATGATGGTCGGGTTAATATTACTTGTACTCATTACAAGCATACATGGTGTTACAGTTATGAAGTGGCCAGCACGGGTCCCGGTTTTGAATTCGATTGAACACTTTTAGGACTTGTTGAAGTTACAAATCGAATGCCACTTCCTAACAATTTGGGCCAGTTGCGAATATTTAATTATCAAAATCCTGAGGCAACTCAAGAAATCATTGAAAATATCATCAACAGCATGCGTAGACTGATGGCAACCTTCGATATTACATTTTCACTTAATAAATTGCAAACAGTCACAAAATCAAAAATTTACAACAGTTTCTGTCTTAAGGAAATCTGAGAAAAATACATTGTTATTGTAATTAATTTCAAACTTGTTAATTTAATTTTTGTTTCATGTTTATTTATTATTTGTTAAAACTAACCATTTTATATACTTCTTTTTTATGTTTCGCTTACTCTGTCAGTGTAATTTGTATTTAGATCGATAAGATTATTACATTTCTCATCGATTTTTATAGAGGTACAGTACCAATACCAGTCCCGAGTACATCCCTACTGTGACTTTTCAAATTTATCTTTCTAAATTTGATAAAGTAAAATTGCGTATAAGTATCATTCCAAATCTTAGTTCCTTCTTGATTACTGCTATTCTAAATAATTGATTATTAGATATCTGTTCCGGAAAGCAATTGGCGGCTTGTGATCAAGTAAGTTTTGCAATTTCAATTTCATGCCTTTATTCTTCATGCTAACTGAACCGCATTCCTTTGTCGGCTTTGGAAAAATATCGCAGTTGTATTTCACTTTAAAACCTGATCGTATTTATGATGTATGCGATACCGTAAAATAATAATCTTTATAAAAAAAGGATAACAGCAAATTATCTTGCTAAACATTCCCGTTTTCATGACTTGTGCAGAATAGTAAACCGCCATGAAAATGGCGTCGTGTTTTTTTACCAAAGTAAATCACAACCAGTACTTTATCAATTTTCCTTCGTTGCTAGGAGCGCATATTGAATTATTGTATAGTTATTGTTGATATGTTTAATTAAACTGTAGAGTCTTTTATATCTTTAATGTGTTCTTTTTAATGTTGTTACTGTATTACAATTTATTATTTCACTATGGTGAATCATAATGCAATAAATGATTAAAATCAATCAGTATGGCAAATTCTAATTTTTATAGATGATTTCCCATACTAAAATTGTTTTTTTTTTAAATCGGCGTGTGTATAAACAAATTTAAGTTAAAACAAAATTAGTTATTGTGTGATGATGAGAACTTTAAATATGTGTGTGGACGTGAGTGGAGTACATTGGTAGAAGTATATCTGTAAAGAAATGGATGGATTGCATGTGAGATGATATGATTTAGAAGGAAGTAATGACCAAAATCCAATGAAATCCCAACTAAAAGTGATTGATTAAATAGGAGCATAAGAGCCTAATATCCCTCCCCATTATGATTTTATCCAACAATGAATAAAATTATTTTAATTTGTTATATTGTTTCAGTTTGGTTAAGCGAATACATCACAGCCACAATGCCAGCCGCTGGTAATTGGTGTCAGATTGAAAGTGATCCTGGAGTGTTCACACAGTTGATAAGAGCTTTTGGTAATTTTAGACTTCTTTATAATTCTTTATATTATAAATAAATAAAATGCGCATTTTAAGCACCTTAAAATTGTATTAATTGTTTTAAACTTTTCAGGGACAAAGGGAGTACAAGTTGAAGAATTGTGGACTATAGATGGGGGTATATTTGAAAATCTGAAGTGAGTATTAAAACCTTATAAATTGGGTTGGTGAATTGCTAGTTATGAGTGAGGGTATAAAAAGTTAAAAAAAGATATCTGTAATTCCTTCATTTAGTGTTCAAGTTTCAATGTGTTGTGGAGATGTTTATTTGTTATATTAATGGTAATTATTTTTTCCAGACCTGTGCATGGCTTAATATTCTTATTCAAATATGTGCAAGATAATGAGCCACCTAAACCAGTTATCACTGATGATCGGATTAATAAAATATATTTTGCCAAACAGGTATTTTATTATTTTTTAAAGAACTTTGTTTACGACATACTACACACAAATATAGTATTGGATTTTCTTGTCTGAAACTTTAGAAATTTAAACATCTGATTAAAATATTACTATAAATATGTATGAAAATGGAAAGCTATTTATCTGTAATTTTATGATAATTGTATTTTATTGTGTTAAAATTATGTTTTATTTTTAGGTTATAAACAATGCTTGTGCTACTCAAGCTATCATCAGCATCCTACTGAATTGTAACCATCCAGATGTTGATTTAGGCCCTGAATTGACTCAACTCAAGGAGTTCAGTATGTGCTTTGATCCGCAAATGAGAGGTCTCACATTAAGTAACTCCAACACTATACGCACAGCACACAATTCAATGGTGCAACTTCCTCTGTTTGAAACTGATCCAGACATCGCATCCAAGGTATGAAAATATTTTTTTATAATTTTAGCACTGATTACAATTGTTGTGTAACTAATCTTTTTTTTTCAGGATGAAGATGCTTATCATTTCATTGGATATATGGCAATAGATGGTAGAATTTATGAACTAGATGGATTGCGCGAGGGACCCATCGACCACGGAGAAGTAACTGCAGAGGAGGATTGGCTTGATGCGGTGCGTCCGGTGATAATGCAACGGATCAATGCGTAAGTTTAATTTTACCTAATATAACCTATAACATAGTTGACTTTTCTAATTATTAATTGTATAATTTTTTTTAAAGATATACTGAAGGGGAAATACATTTTAACTTGATGGCTGTCGTGTCTGATAGGAAGATGATATATGAACGACAGATTGATGATTTATTGGAAGCGAGTCAGCTGATACCAATGGATAATGAATATGTAGAAAATGAAATTCGCAATCTTAAAATGTTGATTGAGGATGAAGATGAAAAAATGGCGAAGTATCAAGATGATATGATAAGAAGAAGACACAATTATTTACCATTTATAATAACTCTTCTAAAGATTTTAGCTGAAGAGAAAAAGTTGATGCGCGTGTACCAGAAGGCTAAGGAGCGCGCATCGAGGAAGGGTACAAAGAAAATGAAAGTATAACAGGAACAGTGGGGGGGCACGCGTGTAGCCCGCGTCCGCTCCTCCCGCAGAGTCTCCCAGTCCAGCCCCTCCCGAGTGCTACAAAATATAGAAGATATGCAGTGTTCTTTAGGTGATTTAAATGTAATATATTCTGAACCTCAGGAGGCTACAGCCAGTTCTACGCAACTACCTGCCGAGCCTGAAGTATCTCAGCCTCTGGTGGTTGCCTCCAGTTCAGTGGATACTGCTGCTAAAGACAGTTTTAGTGATTTGTTAGACTCAGATGACTTTTTAAAAGATGGGTACTACTCACAACACTTTTTAGGTGATCACTTTTTAGATGATAATAACTTACTTGCTGAAAATTTTTTGAGTGATAGTCTTCCTGGACAAGACTTGCTTGACTCAAATGTGACCGAAGACATTGATACTGCAAATCCAACTCTGCCTAACTTTGAAGCAGAATAAAGTGTAGTGATAAAGTAGTGCTACTGTAGACAAGTGTTAGAACATAACTCTTTCTGTGTAAAAAACACTGGTGTGTGTACATAACACAACATGCTACAAATTAAAGTAATTGTATTGTAATAAGAGTAGTAAGTAGTCCGAAGTAGATTTTTTAATAGCTTCATGAATGAGTGAGACAATGCTAGAATATTTGTTATATGAAAGTAAATAATTACACCAAGATCTTTTTGCTTTATTAATTAGTTTTCCCTATTACTAATGTAAATAATATTGTGAATCTGTATGTTTAAATTTTTAAATTGACTGTTATTCATCTTATTAATTATTAAGTTTACTTATATTGAACTTAACTAATGTATCTATTTGAATAATGTTTAATATTACTTAAATTAGGACTAATAATAAGACATTTAAAATTATAATATTTAATAATAAGTATAATGAACATGAAGAGTAGAGTCCAAGTATAAATCATTGAAAATGAGAATAATTGAGTCAGTTTTTTTTACGAAACATGACTTGTTGTGTTTCACTATTATTGACTCATTCAGAATTTGCATTGTAAATATATCTCATACTATATAAATATTTATATGGTAATATATATTTAAGAACCATAATCCCAGTGCTTCTCGGTTAATCTTTTTAAAAAGTTTAGTAGTGTAGCTTTGGATTTTTAATTTCAAAATTATTCTATGAATAATATATTCATAATATTATTAATCATAGGAAAGGTATATAAGGTATTAAAAACACATTTATAATTCGTAGCTTTATAATTACAATATATGCATTTAAAAATTGTGTAAATATATATTTGGATCAACAATTATTAAATATAATTTTTATCTATTTTATAACAAATTATAAAAAAATATGTATGGTATAATGATATGATATTTTAAGCATATAAGTTAACTAGATACCTTATACTATATTTTATAAAATAGATATGAACACTAATTCTAAAAAGAAATACTAGTGTTCTAATTTATGATGTATCCAGCTGTGAGAAAGCTTAAATTTCTTTGTTAGTTCTGTATTATTTAGAATAAGGTATCTAGTAAATAATATAATAATAATTATTGTTTATTAAAATATATTTCCATATATACACGCATATATTTTAAATCTGTAAAAAAAGTTGATCGCAGTTATAGCGAATTATATAATTCAATATCTCGTCTAGTAAAATAAATAGTAGCATTAGCTAATTACGACGAGGGTAGTATAGTTTTTGTGCTGTTTGTTTTAATTGTCTCTTATCAATCAATTTATATGTAGACATTATTTACACTTATTACAATTTAAACTTATAATTAATAGCATACATCTAATTAACCAAAGATTTCACGTTTCAGATTAAGAATAAATAAATTAATTCACTGCATTTCTGGCACCGTACAATTATAATGATTCCAGGTAACAGTTATTTACAATAAAAAATAATTTTGTAGAATCGAAGATGAAGGTAGAATGATAATGTTAAGTGCTTTGTTATATTTACAGAGAGAGAGAGAGAGATAATGAAATGAACACAAAGAGTATGATCTACGTAATTTGATGGGTCCTTTGAATTCATTTTTGTTGATTTATCTAATATTAAATATTATTTGATTTATGTTGTTTTTGTTTTCTTTATTTAAAAATTTATCACAGTAGTTTTTTTTAGTTTTCATGTTTTCACATTTTGTTTTTTTTTTTCGAAATGAGTTTTACTAATTATGTAAATATAAGAAACAGTAGCTTTCGTGAATTAATATAGCCTATGTTACTCAGTAATAATGTAGGGTTCATGTGACATATGATTTTTTTTACATCTGTCAAGTAGTTTTTGAGTTTATTCGTTACATAAAAAATTAGTATGGATAAACGTATGAATAAATACATTAGAAGTCGAAATTAGAAACAAAAGAGGCACTGTAGATAACTAATATGTTGGGAAATTTTCAACCACGTGTTATGCGCGTGCCACAAATTTTCTTAGTGTAATATATTCACATGTAGTGTAACGCTTATATATTTTCAACATGTGTACTCAATACTTTCTAATTGAATTACAGTACCTTTCCCTAAAATTGCACACGAATTGGTATAACTCAGTACCTAAGTATATTTTTTGAGGAGTGTAAGGTACTTTTAAATATTTTTCTCACGTGTATTAGTAACCTTATTTCTTTACATTTGCAATAGAAATGAACGGTTATATGACACAAAAATATACGTTTACAAATCCGTAAATTTAAACAAAGGCCGGTTATGATGTTGTCTATACATTGATGCGGCTTCACGTATTGGGTTGTAGGCCTTTGGGTTTGATCATCATTGAAGCCCGCTTCAGAGTGTAGTCCCAACCTCGCCAGCGGAACCATACGATCCCTGTAATGTAAAATGATTTATTTTGCCGTGTTAACACCTTCTCTTATAAACAAAGACAAGTAATACATTTAAACTTTGTTAAATCTAGTTATTTGTTCGCACATTGATGTAAAAAAATGCACAAATTAAGAAATGTATTGATGCAAAATAAGCTACGACGTATCTGACACATGTTTAGTCTGTAACATTATCGTATTTCTAAGGTTATAGATCAGATCAGTTAGGTCTTAGTTAAGTTAGGAACTGTAGAATATTTCTTAGCGATAATCTGCCCCTGTTATCATATATTAGTGTATACATACTATCATTGTCAATGTATTTTTAATAAACTAAATATGGAACGGTAATACCCCCCCCCACTGTGTACCTCAGACCCCGTATTAATATAAGAGTCAGTATCGATTCGGTATCAACCTCGTCACACCCGCGACCCCTGGGACCTCGAGTCGAGTCATGAGAGCGCCGGCGCGCAATAAAGCGAGAGAGTGGCTGCGACCGCAAAATAATGCTAGTCCCACTTATCCGGAAGAGAGCCCTCGACGGGCTCGAAACTACGGATGCCGTCACCGGATATACGCCTGACTGCTAGCCGTTCCATATTTAGTTAATGATAATGGCTGACGTCAGTTTCGTAATTGTTTAATATTTAATGGCCAATGTAATCATGTTAAGCTCACCATGCACATGCCGAGTGAAGGCGAATACCAACGTATAAACAGTACATTTGCAATGCGCGCTCAAGCACATGCACAAGCGCCACCTTGCAAAGAGCTCATTTGGCGTAGCTTGTCACGAAACGCAGGCGCTCACGACCAGCCATTTCGAATGTGCCAGTTTTTCTGCACAAATCAAAGGCTTCTACGCGCGCTTGGCCAACGGTCTCTACTATACTGGTGTTTGATACACTTGCCAAACGTAAAGACGGTAGCACTTAAATTGTATTATTTTGCCTATACTCGCGTTGGCCTTCACTCGGCAAGCCTCAACCAACGTGTATAGCCGGCTTTTAAGATATTAATCGTAATTTTCCACTGCCGAAAATTTCGTATAGAAACAATTGTTATATCGGATTGTTTAAGGAATGAGGGAGATGACATGTTCCTGTATAATAAATGTACCAGTGTATCGGCAGAGGAAACCCACGGTACGATTAATGTTACATTACAATCTATGTAGCTTAATATCTAAAATACATGCTTTCAGTGTCGTAAATAAGATGTTTAATTTCCCCTTTGATTTTATATTCACAACAATTTGTATGCAGGTAACGTATTACATATGTGTATAGAGACGGCCCCAAGCCAAGGTCATTTTTCGGAGGCCCTTGTGATCAGTCACTACGTAGTATCCGTCGAAGCAAATTAAGCTCAGCAGCCTCCAATTCCGATGTTAATGCGCATAGTGACGACTCGAAACTAAGCTCCCCAGGGAACCTTTGGGCTTAGTTAGTCTTAATGATATTTCTAAGCGTCCGCTTTGCTTTGTTATCTCAGTTGACATTAATAAATAGGACAAAGAAACCATTTATAGTCAAACAAGGATATCTGAGCATGTGAGAGAGGCACTGCTATCGCGGTTGGTCCTGTCCCAATATATATATATATAAAACCTACTTAGACATAGAAAATGACAAAAAAATACATGACAGCTACAGTACAGAAAGGATTTTGTGAAATTTTATGACATTGATAGAGGGGCGCTCGTGAGCTGTCATAACTTAGCTTGGCTCAGTTTGTCTTATGCTCACCGGTTCAGATAGCCTTGTCGGCTTATTGGTCTAAAGTCACGAGATGCTGTAAACTTGTTTTTATTGAAATTATACCTTGTCTAGCGGTTAGATCTTGTGGATCATGAAGATAGAGACCGTTAAGTCCACGTCCGCAAGACTTCCACCACCAACCACCCTTTAGCATCGATGCGCAATTCAGGGAAGATCTATCGTTGTCTCTGTAATAAAGATAAATTATCATTCCACAATTTAAAACTTATTACTTACATACTTAATTTAAATATTACGTTTTAAGTAACCTATGTGTTCTTCCAAACACTGATCTAAATCCGTCACAAATTTCATCCACATCCATGCAGCTTTTCTGAAGTTAACATCCATTCATCCATCTAAACTTTCCTAATAATAGTAACGCTGCTATAATTATTCTACATCCCTAACCACAACTCATTTTTATGCCTGTCAGATTCCTAAAGTTACGATAAACTAGCTGTCGCCCGCTACTCTGTCCACGCGGATTTAAACAAATGGCTGTTTGCTGTATTCTATATCTATGCCAAATTTCAACGAGATCCTATTCTGGAGATACCTTCTAACAAACATCCATCCAACGATGCATCTAAACTTTCGTAGTTATAATATTGGTAAGATTTTCATGGCAATTCTAAGAACTAGCAATTTGTTAGCGATTCTATTTACCTATTGTACGTAGAGAAGGGACTGTTGTTGGATCCGTACCACGGGTCGTTTAGTGAATCGCCCGCATTTCCTTCGTAGCCATCTATTTCTAATTTGTAGTATTCCGCTTCTGAATATATTTTGAAGTGCGAATACTGCGCATATCTGTAAAACGCAACAAAAATATAACCTAATTGGATACACATCTTTGTTGAGTAATAGTTTTAACATCTTAACGTCATAGTATGGAATACAAATATATTGTTCTCGCACAACTTTAAAAGATCAAACAAGAAACAATTCATTTAACACCTGAAACACCAAAACAGATATTTATACTCACTGTAAACTTTCGAGTAATTTTTTTCTTTATCGACACCAACAATTACGATAGTAGTTATACGAAATAGGAAGATTAGGGACACTTAGTTGTGGCAAATATTTAAGTAAAATTAATGCAGTTGAAATGTAATTATTGAGGAGTTGAAATGGTTTTCCTTTTTACCTTTTGTTTCCATCGAAGTCCTCAAGCTCAACTCTGAGCATGTAATCGTCATTGTTTGTTAGCATATATATATTTTCATTACCGAGCCAAAATTCTTTGTTAGGATCTCCGAAACCGTTCTTATAATCACTCCAGTCTCGGTTAAAATTCTCCGCCGGAACACCATAATCATCCCGACGATGGATTACCTTTAAAAATATATGTTTATTTAAATACATCGTATTTTTTTGCTGATTCTATTTTTAATTGTACACTAATGCAATGTAATAATATAATGTATTAAATATTTTTGAACGTTAACTGCTGATTTTTATTGATTTATGCTTTCTAACCTTTTTTATTGAAACTAATCTGATTATTCTTCCGACATAAAATGATGTGTGAGTCAAGAATCCTATTTATTGGGGTAGAGAGCTTTAAATAAACGGACCTTCATTGAATTTTAATAAAAAGGATGAAAATCTTTAAACTAACCGTCCATCCTCCGTCAGCGACGTTTTGTTCGCAGAACACCTTAAGGAACCAATACGTAGTTCCTCGGATTTGCAAGTAGTACACTCCAGAATCCCGCATACCAGCGTTTAGAAGATCGACGCATGAGTAACCCTGGAATATACACCAATCTGTTGTAGAAAGGTCACAATAGATATACATATACGTTTACATAAAGTAAGAATTGTTTGTTCAATATCGCACTATCGCAAAGGCAAATTTCTCAGTTCGCAACGCGTTAAAATTTACAATTTTTAAAAATAAATATCTACACATATTAATATTCAATAATTATGTTTTACGAGAAAGCTTTGCCAATAAAATAAAAATCGTTAGTAAACATAATTACAAAAGTTTACATACTTAAGTAAATCACTTCAATTTGCCCATTTATAATAAAATAAATATAATTAAAACTTCATTAATTTGAAATGATGTAATTATTGTTCACAGTGTACTCTCAATTGTGTTTTTGTGCTTGTTGTGTGTTCATATTGACGCTTACGGCCTGAGACTCGGCTGCGGCATTTTCTTATTTGTTCTTAACATTATTATATACAAAGTAAATAGGGATGGTGCTAAATGTAGCAGTTTGCTAATTTTACAATCACTTATTTCGTAACGTATACGGAAAAGATAAATCACAATTGCTTTTATTTAAATAAATAAAAACGAAAATGAACAAAAAATCGTTCTCGACAGAACATCAACATAAGAAACGATCGGGTACCATTCAATACTTCGGTTTGAAACATGATACGGACGGGTGTTATGTCCGATCGTGACAACCCATTCATATAATGCTTACTGTCGTTGCGTAGTTCCAGCGTTCTGTATCATTGACGATTGCAGTTGCCGTTCAAAATGCGTAAGTATTAAAAGAGATTGCATCACGTTGTTCAACATAACCACATGTTCTCGTACGTTAAGACAATAAACACGGCGTAATCATTGGTAACCGTCGACTGGTGGGAAAAGCTTGTTTTTGTTTTCTTAAAGTAGCGGAAAGTCTCATTGATGTACGTGAACTAGATTTACGTAACGCTAACAACTTTCCTTGCTTGAAACCATCGTTGCACTGGTCCCATATTTGTCATCGATAATGATAGGTACATATTTTGTTTATGTTTTAAAAGGAATACATAATTGTGAAAACAACAGTTCTTATGTATAGACGATAATGTAAATAAAATAAATGTAACTAAAAAGGTTAATAAATACTTAAAGTAAATATGTTTTACTGTGCTCTTCTTATCTGAAATGCATAATGCTTCGTGAGAGATGGCGCCTACAGGAGATTCTTTTTAGTTATGTTTGCCATTTTATTTAATAATGTATGTTCTTAAGAACTTTGAAGTAACATTTAAATAGTGAAATAGTACATAGAGTTAACAAACAAAATACAGGATGTAGAACACGTAGTTAGGTGAGTGATAAAGCCAAGTTAAAGTATTGCGTAGTGGTGTTCCTTATTGCTTAACTAGGAGACGTAAATGGTTGTGTCGATACCGATAGATTAGTTATGTGCATTTCGCTTACAGTCGCAGAGACCGGCTAGCAATGAAGTTGATTAAAATTCCGAAAACAGAATTTAACTCCATTTGTATCGACTCTAGTAGAACCTGCCTATATTTACAGACTCGAATAGGCACCGAATCCACTTAGGTAGAAACACAGGTTAAGTTTTTATTAATTCAATTAAAGTGGAAATGAATTTACTAATGAATTAAGAAAATCAAACACGTTTTGATTTAGTTTCTTAATTAAATACTTTTCTTCCGTTTTACGTAAAAGTACTTATTTACATTATACCAAAGAAAAATATTTAAGACTTTGTAGAGTCTATTATATTAGGTTCGCCATTGGCTACTCTCAGTTGTAGATTAAACTAGATTTTTAATAATTATTAAAAGCTAAAATAATACGCCCAATATTACATCGCACAGCAATAATATGAGCACATAAGTTATTCACTACTGTGCTAAAGTCAAAGAAAAAAAAAAATTATAACATTGACTCACTTTCACATCTTTATAGTTGGCGACGATCTCTGAGGCAAAAGTGTTATTGCCGATGATGGGCTTGTTTTTAACGCTGGGGAAGATGATGCCACCTTTACGGCTAGCGGGGCGTGGACCAGAGTTGCCGGCGCCGCTCGTGGTGTTACCACTAACGCTGCTGGAACTGGTTGCAGCCATGGTTGTAGGTGAGTTTGTGCTACTCGAGCCGCTAACACTGCTCGGGCTGGTCGCAGTGTTCAGGCTGCATGCGACATAACTATTAGACACTGGTTATAAAACGCACAAACGCCAGGCAAAATTAGACAGTGAAAATTCGCAATACATTTCGCAAAGCGCAACGAATTCGCCAACATTTCTTTTAATATTAAAAAAAATAAACATTTAGAGGGATATCACCTGTTATTGATTGTGGCAGAGAAGCTCGGCGAAGTTGTGGCTGCGACAGTACTCGTATTAGGGTCAGTAGAAGGCTCGTCATATCTATATCTGTTTGGAGCGTATTCTACGAGCCTGTCGATCGTCGGATCCAGGAGTAATTCAGCAGGCACTGGGCGCTGGGCTAATGTTGCGACGTCATCTTCTTGTTTTTTCAGTCGCTTTTCTACCATATCCAAATTTTCAATAATTAAATTAGTTTTTAGTCTCAGATCGTTGTGAATTTGACCAATGGCTCGCTCTTGTCTTTGAGTTTGTGTAAGCAGTTCATCTGATTTTGGTACCAAATCGTCAACAGAACTTTTAGTCCCAACGACTACATCCCAAACTTCGTCCATTTTCTCCGATACACTCATCATGGGAATGATTTTATTTACAAGTGTATCTATTTTACTCCCTTTTGATATGGGAGATTGAGTGCTTGTTGTTGTCCTATTTTTAAAAATGTTGTTAACATTTATTGATGCAGAGTCTGGTTCAACTATAGCTGCATGAACATCTGCCATCATATAAAGTACTTTACCCAAATTTTCAGAAACAAGATTTATGTGAAACTGTAGTTTACGATCGACGGTAGACATTGACGTTCTTAGTTGATCGACTTCTTTTGTGATCGTATTAACTACTTCTGTATTCAGACCTTTCGCAATTTCTACAACATTCAAGTTGATTGGCTTCTTTTCGCTAGCTTCGGCATTAATATCATCGACTGGTAAGAAATTATTATCGATTTGATTTTTTAATCCTACTAATTTTGTATCAATGTCTGAAACTTTTTGATCTAAGGATTCCAACTTTCGATCAAGTAATTGTGTATCGCTAATTTTATTTTCACTCTTTCTCTTAACTGTCCTTTCAGTATACACTTCTTCTTCATCTTGATTGAGCTGACTGAATAATTTTAAGTCGAGGTTTCCTAGTTTTGAAATGATGGCATCAGTTTTATGTATGTTATCATTAACACGAGAATCCAATGCTTCTACTCGTCGCATCAAATGTTCTACTGCTTTATCTAAGTTTTCTATCCTTTGTAATTTTGTCTCCAATGTACTAACAATAACTTCGAAGACGTTAAATATATATTGTTCCCTGAAACAAAAGAAAAAATAATGTTTAATTAACGAATAGTAATACGAGGATATAAGAATTTAGTAGTCTTGTTAAGTTATAGTAAATTGAGCAAGCAAATGATATTAAAGAAAGGAATTTGTTATTGGTATATAATGCTAGTTGCCACTCTGTGTTGGTAATTGGAATTGAGTAATATTCAGAACAGGTGCAAGTTGTTGTAACTTTATCTGGATGTAAAACGAAAGGCCGTTCCGGTATGCAGTTAGATATATAACTACAAGAGGTATTTTGGTTTGGTTAAATGGTTGGACACTAAATAAGATTAATGATTGTATTCCAAATATTTGCTGCGGCTGCAAAATCTCACGAACTCAAAAGTATATTTATCTATATCTAAAAAAATGAGATACCGATGTGTTTTAATGTTAGAGTGCATCGAATTCAGGGTAACCGTAAGTTGGGAATAAAAACTTTAAACATGGTCTCATAATTTGAGGGATGAAGAGTCGGGAGATGTTCAATTTGGATATGACATTTTTTTACGTGTTATTTTTTTATTGAAATGTAAAAAAACTATTAGTATTTCGTGCCAAACTAAAATGGCTAACTACTCTTTGAAATGCAGTACAGAATAAATTAATACGTCCTTGATAGTCTCATATAATTTTTTTTTATGCTATTAATCAAAATATACTTATATGTACGAACCGTTATGATTATGGCATACGGAGAATAATAGTATACTGTGGTTTCACAAGACGCGCTTTAGCCAAGCTGAACGATGAAATTTACATTGTATTATAAAAATCTCTTAATAAGTTTTACTTGTGAAATAGTGTAATGTGCGTATTTCCTCTAAATATTAAGTAATGAATACAATTTTCACCTTCTTTATAATAAACGTGACAGTAATGTGAGAGTCAAGATGGCGTGGCGGGTGTACCTTAACGAATATTTTTGTAATTAATATATTATAACAAATAGTCGCTGTTGTTATTTTTTAATGGTAAAGACATATAAAACGCATATATAAGTATAAGAGAAATTATTTTTATTCGGGTATACCAAAATCAAATGTCAAGGCATAATTTTCTTATTTTTTATCCTTTAAGTTTTTTCAAAGATACTAGAAGTTGTTTTTGATGGCGTTTCCAAAATTACAATAAGTGTTACAAATGCGTTGAAAATTAATGAAATGAATTTTATACAAGATTGGATTTTATATAATACGCATTAAAATCACTTTAGATGACGCAGTATCATCAAGATTCAGGAAGAACATTCACAACTATGTTTCAGATAGTTCAAAACAGCTCGTTAAATAGTAATAATATTTTAAAACGCTTGGATTAATGAGATATCTTACCTTATTTTCACAAAATATCTATTGAATACATAAATTGAATAGCAAACTCTTAATGCATCGACATATAAGGTGCGATCGTTACGGATCATTGCTATTTGTTACACGGTTAAATGGGTCATAGGTATGTTTAGCTATTGCTAAAAAAATATAAAGGCATTTTATTTTATAATCTTAGTTTATTTTATTCGTTAAAATACTGTAAACAAACGTAAAAGTGTATTGTTGATTTTTAAATGTAAATAGCAAATATTTGAAATGAAATGATAAAATAAAATTTATTTTTGATGAAGTAGGATCATTAGACGTGTAATCGTTAAGTAACAAAGAGTTAAAATATATTTTTTTATATATATCGTATCTTATATTATCCTTTGGTTTGAAAATGTTTTAAAATCAATGATTGAAACTAAATTTGTTGTAATTTAATAACTGTATTATTTTATCGAGTGGGCACAGCTTGTCTCAACGTTTAGACGTTAAACGCAGTTAGTGTTACGCAAATGTGTCTTAAAATTATACTGTCCGCAAAATGGAGCGGTCTGTTAGTGTTCAAGTTATTAAATCGGTCAGTGGCTTTGGCCTTTCGCAACCGATTAAATAGATTATCTACGTAGCTGAATTTCTTCTTGACATCGAAATGTCTATGCTCTAACTCGGCAGGTGGTATTAGTTATTTCCACATTTAGCAATATGAACCCAATTCAAGCGTAAAATACTGGAGACCGAAGTTTAACGCCTCCTACGCAACTCGTATACCGTCTATAATTCCGCCTTTGTACTAATAAGTAATATCGGCGACTCTAAGTACGTTATTACAGATTTCAAAGTAATGTAAAATCAACGTAACATTGTTATATACATTACTTGACTTTAATCTGTCTTCAACAATATTTTGTCAAGATTTCTTATTGTATTTATTTCTTTGGCAATTAAAGTATGGAGATGTAATTGTAATTTCAGAATAATAATATTAAAAATTTAATATTTATTTTGCCGGAAACATGACATCCCACGCCTCTATCTATGTCATTTTCTCCTATCCAGTGGGACCCAGTGGGGTTGCCTGGAAGAGATCGCTTGTAGCAATAAGGCCGCCCTTGCTTTGTAAATTAGTTATTTATCGTGTTTTTTTTTCTATTATCTATTATAATTAGGAGTTAAGAAATAAATAAATAGACATCCTAATAATTGAATGTCATTAAATCTAACTGCAAATTATTCGTCCACTTGACTAAAGTAATTTCGATAATTGCCCACAGACATGCCACGTAAGTTCGCATAAAACTTAAATAATTAATAAAATTGGAGTTTCTGTACATAGTGACGAAAAAAGAAACATATTTTGCGAACATTTTGTATTTGCGACGCTTATAACAAAAAATCAGTTTTTGAATTTTTCTCTGTCACTCTGTCAGTCTACAAATCAGTGTTTGTTTGGAGTAAACGCCGAAATTTTGATAATATATTTTTCACAAAAGAAACCATGGAAGCCGTCATATTATGGAACACTTGTTCGGTAACAAAAGAAAGTAATAAATGACATTCTAATAATTCTATTAGTAGTTGGTATAATTTGATAATTTTTACTTACTCACGATATTTATTTCAATGGATGACCATAAGGAGTCAATGATTATGGAAAGTTAATGTTATTACATATTATTACTGCATTATAATAATTAATATCAGTCTATTAAAGAACGTAACAACATGGAGTCGTGATGATAAATAATTCAGTATATTCAAGAGATCACGTAAGGTTATCGCAAACCTATCAATCCTACGACAAAAAATAATGTTTATCTTTTATAATCACAAATTTTATTTCACTATTTAAAACTCTAAAAACATTTTTTAATTTTTTACCAGAAGACATTTTACTCGTGATTTATATTAGTTGCCTTTAACATTGTTTACGCGAATGAAAATAAAATTATATTTATAAAAAAAGACATAATATTTTTTTATACCATAGAATTCCACACTTGGGTAAACATAAACAGTCATAGTATATAAGCGAGAGTCATAGTCCTGTCGAGACGGACAATGTCCATAAACGAAAAACTAGCGCGGTTTTTGGACTCATGTATTTATCCAGGTGCATCTGTATTGTTGTCTCAGTTTTATTTAAAAGGGATTCAACGGTTAGACAACACATTTATTTATTTCTTTAATGTCATTATGAGAATTCACCTATTAGCTCGCAACCCTATTGACAGTTATATTTAAGCGCTAACGATCTTAATGTGGCCCACGGCATCGAGTATTGTGTTTGTATGGTTAGCGATAGTATTGCGGGCACTCGTGCCTCGCAACGCTTTTGTCCGCAACTATTGTAATCTTAATATTCATTCTCAAATAAAACTTAATTAGTAACTCGTGTTTGGTCCGTAAAGGGATAAAATACGTGCCTCTTTGATAGCATTTAAAGAACAAATTACTTATTTGCTAAAGTTGCTTCGGCAACGTAACATCTTTATTGAAACGTATTACGGTTACTAACTAGCTTTTCTTTACGTGACCTCTTTTAATTTATGTATGAAATTATTAAAGTCTATGTTACTTCAAACGTCTTCGATGTGTTTACTTAATTCTTTTGTTTTCGACAAAATTAAAAAAAAGTAGAGTAAAAAAGAAAGACAAAAAAATTTAATTTATGTTTAAGATAAAGAATCACTGAATACAATTTTTTTAAATAATAAAATTAAGTGTTTTTCTTACATAAATTTACCTCGTGTAATATTTTAATTGAGTATAGTCAATAGTGTTTAAATACTATTCAGTGCATTACTTTTGCAGAATTAGAACTAATTCTAAAGCTGCAAATGTAATCGGTGTGTCGGCCGATACACGAATCGATTAAGGGAAAAGGGACCTTGCGACAAGCTATGATCTTGTAGTTGGTCTGTCAATTATATGCGGTATATGAAACATAAATAACATTGATTTAATACGGGTTTAATATGAGTTTGCATTTAAATGTTCTCCATATTTGTAAAACACTAGCTTTTGCCCGCAACTTTTGATCAGATTAAATAGAAGGATGAAATAAGTATACTTCTACGTATACCTTGAAGAGTGTGATTTTTGAAATACGAGTCACTTGGTGTATGTATTACTAGCTGTAGCCTGCGACTCCGTCCGCGCAGACCTAAAAAATCATAATTAGTAGCCTATGTGTTCTTCCAGACTATGTTCTATATGTATGTCAAATTTCATTGAGATCCGTTCAGCCGTTCTGGAGATACTTTAAAAAAAACATTGATCCATCTATCCAACTAAACATTCGCATTTGTAACATTAGTAAAATAATGCCATAAACAGCGAAATAACATTTTATTTGAGTTACAAATTTTAAACAATTTAAAATATCCTATGGCTTATGTGCTCCTCCACATTCACATTTAAAATTCTTTTTGTTATTTATAATATGTTGATATTAATAATAATTTTAATTGTCTAGTGCACGCAATGACGTATTCTTTGCACAGATGCGTGAGTTTGTCACTTTCTCTAAGCTGTTTGTAAAGAAAGTCTTTAATATATACGAATGTGAAATAGTATACGGTTATCTAGGGTTAATATGTGTAATTAGTGTCATAATATTATAGCAAATTCCTGCTAAATAAATAAATTAAACAAACACAATAAAACACGTATAATCATCCAAAGATAAATTGTAACGCAAATGAATACCGGAAAGTTTTACATAATGATGAAATACATGTTATATGTAAAATTCTCGTGTCACAATTTTCGTTCCCATACTCCTCCGAAGCGGCTTGACCGATTCTTTTTTGTGAGCATATTGAGTAGGTCGGAGAATCGGCCAACATCTATTTTTAATCCCGCGCGGACGGAGTCGCGGGCGACAGCTAGTATTGATGTAAATAATTGTTATGTGAATATTTTAAAATAATGCGATTGCTTCATTGTTATCGACAAGATGACTGTTGATACAAAGTTATCAAATACAGTGACCTCATCCTTCAAATTCAATGTTCATTGTTTCATTGTTGTTAAAACATCTTAAAATAAATCTATTTGTATCATGCTTTGGCTTTCTACGATGAAACACGTAACAATATACAGGATGTCCCAAAAGGTTACGTACATAGGAAGGCGGATGATAGGGGTGGTCACAAGGGTCACCAGAAAAATAAAATAAAAATTCCCCTCTGGGTATCAAAAAAAATAAATGGCATTTTTTAAAACTTAAAAATTTTACACCTTCTGGGGCAATTTTGTAACCGATGACCTACAAATATTGCTATATTTAAAAAAAAAAAGCTATTATGTTATCGTCAATAACCCTTTATCAATATGAAATAAAAAAAACAATACAACTAACAAAGATTTTAAAGAAAATTAAAATTGCCTCAGAAGGTGTAAAATTTTTAAGTTTTTATTATAAAAATGCCATTTATTTTTTTTAATACCCAGAGGGGAATTTTTATTTTATTTTTCTGGTGACCCTTGTGACCACCCCTATCATCCCCCTTCCTATGTATGTAACCTTTTGGGACACCTTGTATATTACTATCTCAAATTTTTTAAGGGAATAAGCAGGATGAGAATTTATTCCAATAACAGTTGACACCTATGAAAAATTAATACATCATTTAGCACACGTCACTTGACTTTGTATGGTTAGATTTTGCTTTCATGAGTTTAGAGTAATTCTTGCTCAGGAGTGAATTAAGGGAAACATCTTAAGTTTAGAAAGTATTTTTGTTTTTTTTTTATGCTACAAAAAATCGTACAGACGAATTGAGAACCACCTCCTTTTTGAAGTCGGTTAAAAAAATATATAAAATAACATCTCAATCGTTACCTCTTACAGTTTAAAAATAGTTTGTCAACGTGTATTATGAAAGTTTATAAAACACATGGAGAGTTAGTTACAGTTTATTTTGACACAATAGTGTAACGATTTCACTTAAACGACTTAACTTGTGTATGCTAAAGTTAACTCACACTCGCGTATATCCAGCCGTTAAAAATATCATTATTTCTTTCGTTGACTATTCATTGAATATATTTTTAAAAAACAACATATACTTAATGGTTTTTCTTTTCTTTGACCATCACTTTTCTTTTATCTTTTATGTCCGTAACCGATGGAGCTCGGGCTAGGATTAAAGGAATCCTTTTACATACTTTTTTAAAGATAAAATTCAGATACATAACATAAAAAATTCTCTACTCAAATCAAATAAGTTATTCTAAATATGAACAAACAAAAATATACTATCTTACCGTAAAACAATTAAACTATGTGTGAACGTGAACAACCATCACTTTTCTTTTATCTTTTATGTCCGTAACCGATGGAGCTCGGGCTAGGATTAAAGGAATCCTTTTACATACTTTTTTAAAGATCAAATTCAGATACATAACATAAAAAATTCTCTACTCAAATCAAATAAGTTATTCTAAATATGAACAAACAAAAATATACTATCTTACCGTAAAACAATTAAACTATGTGTGAACGTGAACAAAAAGAAAGCTTAACTTCAAAATTTAAATAAGTGATATATCAAACTCTGCACGTATAACAATTAGCGTAATTCTGCTAATGAGATGCTGCGTTAAGCATACATATGCGTACATGAATAGTAAGTAGAAGCTTCTTTAGGGAAGACATAAACGAACTGCTGCGATTCAACAGGGGTAGCCATTGTCGTCCTTGTATAGCTTTCCTTAGGACTTTTACAGCTTTATGAAAAACGTAAATGTATTTAATTCGTATTCATTTTGCGTAAAGTATAATGAAAAATAAATGTCACGTATATTCAGTTAACGTTTCAAGAAAAGAGCGCACCCCTTCCCTAAAGGCCGGCAACGTCGTTGCTCGTTTGCCCCCTTCTCCGATAAAAAAAAACGTTCTAGTAATGTATTGTTTTAAGTTTTTATCAAACAGTTTAATTGACATCAAGATTTTATAGGCCTAATAATCTACATATATGAAGAAACCATAAGAGGTATGATAAAGTAGTTAACCGATTGTTAATTTAAGCATCGTGTACTTCTAAATGGTTTGAAAGTGAAACAAATAGCAAATTATGGTTTGCTTTATTTAGGACAATTCCGATTGTTGAGTGCTTATCGATGCGAATATTCAAATTACTTTAGTCGACGGTTAACCACGCATTTAATGTGTATAAATCGATGCTGTCTTTTATCTAGTCTTAAATAAATGAACGTATACTGTATTTTGTGCAAAGCTACTGGCCCAGAAACGTTCGGAGCTCGGGCAATGTTTCTCTGTATTTGTAACGATGATAAATGATAATACGTCTGAATAAATTTACTTCAATAGGTGTTTAAACGTACGTGAGCAAATCAAACGTATGTAAATAAATTAGGAGCAAACAAATGGTAATGATATATGTTTTAGCGCACCAAAATGCAATTTGTGTTGCATGATCTAGTCACGAATGACACTCGTTATTATTTACAAACATGGTAAATGTTATGTACATTTTTGAAATAACTTTAACCAGTCACCATACAAAATCATTGGTTAAATCGTTAAAAACATTAATTGTTTAGAAAATTTTATCATGAAATTCCCATGCTATAACACTTGTACTAAAACTTAATGTTGTCTCTATTTTCTTAAAGACAATGAAAGAGATGCCAACTAGTTTCTATGCAAGAGTCTCGATAGTGAAACCACACAAGAGGATGTGTCTTATCGATGATGGAACGAGGGTCCGGGTGGTCTCGGCGAGCGCTAATACGATGGTATCTCTGTGCTATGATTGACAGCAGGTGCAAGGTATGAGGTGCGAGGGGGGGATGGCGCAGCGCCCACCCGGGGAAAGGCGCTTACGTAATACGCCATTAATTACACATGACTCAAAACTGTAACACGGCCGATGGTCGAGATATCACAGCACATGTTTGCGCTCCGCACATGTCCCAGATCAACTTTTAAAGATTGTACTTAATCTGCCTTATGTGTATTTATATTTATTAAATGGACCAACAACTTACACGGCGCGTCAATATTAAATGATAAATATTTAATGGAATGTCAATTGGTTTCGAATGGAGGTTACCGGTGGAGTCCGAAGACTGATTTTAAGGTTGAAGTGAATGTTCAAACAATTAGATTGTTACGTGACTTGTAGACAGGATAAACACGTGTTACTATTTAGTTAGTTGCATTAGACATCTAGATTTTTCTATATGATAAATACTTTTAAATCTTTTGTTTCATCTACTATTATAAAAAGACTTGCATTGATATAATGGATTTAAATTTATCTTTGTTAATAAAATAACGAAATAATTTTGTCATCGAAACTGCGAACGCTCAGTAATCTAGTTATAGGCCACGAATATTAACGCAATAATTGCCGTTAATACTATTGCTACAATTTGTCACTATATTTTTTATCGGCGCCAATTTATTTTGCATTAAGATTAATAAGCAATTACCATTGGAAATAATACTTTAATACAAAGAGGCGGGATTTTAAAAAGGATATTTTTCGCTCAACCAATTAGGTGATGGATCCACATAATTAAAAATTTAAGCAAGAATAAACTTAAAATATTTTGCCAAAATCCTTTTCAGCATTTTAGCACTTGTTGATCTTTTTAGGATTCCGTACCTCATAGGAAAAAAGCAGAACCCTTATAGGATCACTTTGTTGTCCGTCCGTCTGTCTGACAAGACCCTTTTTTTAATAAAGGATCTGTCCGATTATTCTTTGTTAGCTGAAAATTACTATTCGAATTTGATAATAAAATTAATGTAATAGAAACGTCGTTGTCCTTACTTGATTTTATAAAAACAGCATAAGCTCATATGTCGTAAAATAATTCACGTTACAAACAGGATTTCCGCTGAGTAATACGTAATATTGAGCCAACACTTTTATACAGTTCGATCGTAATAATTCTCAGTTACCAATAGTATTTTAGTTTCGCAATGTAATAAATTAATAAGTTATCATTGCTTAGTAAAGTATTAGGTAGCTCTATGGAGTTATAGAAGCTTTCATAAAACTAACGCTCTTTTTTCCTATTGCTTACTTAACGAGTAGGCTGAGAATTATATAATTAGTGGAAGTTGATTATGACTCTGCCTTTTCACCCTAAATTTTGTATGAAACACAGTAATGTTTGTTTTTTTATTATGCCTCTATAGATTCCAAAAAAACGTAAAAGCTTTTTCACTTCTAATACAAAATGTATAATGACTTCACGGCACCTCATCGTATATTTAGTGATTTTAAACTCGAACTAGTATCTTTATGGAGGTTTAGTTTGAAAGCATTATCTTGAATCTATGTCCTCTCGCCAGATAAAACTTTAGAGAGAATTCTAGATTGTCTCTTGGCCTTCGGTCACAAAAAATGGCGTAACATGGTCTAAATGTTTTTTTTTTTAATTCTGAAGTTTTCTCGATGTGTTGACATTTGGGGTAACAGGCTCTATCATTATAAGCGTGTCGGTACGTGTTCTATTATTGTAACAAATAAAAAGACCTTGATGTAGGCCTCTGAAATCAGTGTTATCCGGTGAGCGTCGGACCAGCCTCAGACGATGACAATGGGCCGTCGTATCTTTGGAATCAGCATCATCAATCACTAAATATTTATTATCCACCGACGGCGAAGCGCCGGCCTCACAATATATCTAAATGCCGGTAATTTACTGTAAAACAAAGGACCTGTAATAACATAGCTGTAAGTTGTAACAATGAATTACAGTCATCAGGGATAAGATCTAGAGATTGTCGGCACGCCGCGCTAAATTACAACTGCGCATTTGTGTTAAACTAAAGAAAAATAGCTGCGTGCATTTGATATACTGACTGGGTAACGTCCATTCGTTCTGTACTGACGATTTGGTCAAGGTTGTAGAAGTTTACTTCTTAAACATGGTAATGGATCGATATTCTATATCTTGTATTTGACTGAATTGATGATCCATTATGTTGAAATTTGGTCTCAAAGTTTAATTCGATCCAATTTAAAAGATACGATAGTTTTAATCTCAATCATTGTCTTATATAATTAGTGCCGCTTGTACAAAGACTTAAAGTGCTCAAGTAGATGAAATATAAATTATTATAAAAAAAACTAAGGTTATCGACTTTGGTTTGGTCTCATTAGTAATGAAGATTGGCGATTTTATTACTATTAAGACGAAAACAAATTCCTCGATGAAACGGTTCATCGAATGTTATAAATTGAGATATAATTTGGCATCGAATTAAGCGTTTGCTATTAATAAAAATGTAGATTTTCGACTTTGATGAAATTGGTTATTGCCCCCACGGATTGTTTTGTTTACAGTGTTCAAACTGGAATTGCTTATTTGTGTAACGTGATTAAATTGTATTTAATTTATAATGTTACTTAAAGTAATGAAAACTATCAAAGATTAAAAAATACACGGGTGATGAATTTATTTATAATTAATAAATGTTTTTAAATCTATAATTTTCTTTTGATAAAGCCTAAGCTTTGCCAGATTAAGCACTCCGATATATACATACGATAGTATAATATAATACATCAAGAGCATATATTCATTATATTTATACTTAAGAGACTGGTACCGGTATGTTATTATACTGTCATCTAAAAAAATATGTTTTTCCTATTTTATTCTTGATGCAATGTGTAATACCAAGAAAAGGTTAGTTCTCATATTAAAAAGTTAATTAAGTACGATCTCAAAAGGTTTGAAGATATTCATAAATAATAATAATTTTTATCCGACTTCAAAAAGAAGGAGGTTATAAATTCGTCTGTATTTTTTTAATTCCTTAATGAATCGGAGAAGTCATTGCTAATGCTCGTTAGTCAACATGCAATTCTTTTTCGTCGTATAAGATCATTTCGCAATGCAACTGGACCGCATTGATATGTATTTATCGATCGGTATCGGTCCTCGGCTTTAGTCCGCTTTTTAATGAGGACTTAGACTGGGCTATGCATTTAGAATACGATACCTTTATTACGACTGCCGCGGTCGAATGCGACTCTTACGTAGTACTTAATCATACGTTGCATTGTCATTATTTGTTAAATAGTAGGTTTGAAACGGTGTAAGAGGTGGTTACGTATAACCTAACAGACCAGTACTAATTA
>NW_013533632.1:6142242-6221469 GCF_000836235.2 Papilio xuthus
TTTTTTTTAATTAAGGACGAGGTCATAGACTATATAGACAAAATTTTTAAGCTTTATAATTTCGAGTAATAGTATAACGATTAGATTTCTAAATTAATTTCATTTATTATCTACTGTTATCGAATATTAAGTTTTGAACAATTAATTAATTAAATGAAGATCAACTTCTGAACTACCACAAATAAATTATTTTAAATGACAGCATAATAAAAGTTTTTGCTAAGATATATAATATTGTAACTCCGTACGAAACGAACATTTCTAAGATAAATCAATATATTAATAGGTGTAAATTTATTGTATATTAAGTTCATTGACTGGTGATTTTCCCAAATAGTTTTATTGGCCCCGGCTTTGTCATATCTTTAGTCTGTAAATTCAAATGGACATTTTGAAGATGTAATTAAAGTAATATAATACAGGAGCGGTATTAATCATTAGTTAAAGGTAGGGATTTCCGATGACGTGGTCGAGGTTCGAATCTCGACATTCTACTATTGTAGTTAGCCATATAGCTTAAGCTTAATTAGAAGATCTGTTAATATTTAATAAAAAAAAACTTTTATAGGATTAATACGTACCGATATTGCTTTCGATATTTGAAAAAGTTTTTGTACATACATATCTGTGATTTTACGTCTTTCTTCATTTAATAAAAAGTGGTAAGTTGCCAGTAAATTTTGTTACAATTAAAAATATCACATTCAAGAGTGAAGTGATCGTACTCAAATTAATCGCCTATTATGTAACTCAAGGTCTGTATATTAAAATATAGTACGGCTTAAGTGCACTTATTTGTCGACGGCTGCAACGAACCGTCTCGTAAACATCGGTCAGTTAACGAACTAATGTCGACTAATCGACGAACGTTAATCAGTCAAACTCTCAGTGCAAGTACACTTTATCAAGTGGGCGCAACGTCTGAGAGAAAACAAAATGATATCGAGTGCTCGATTGCATAACCATTTGGGACAAAAAGTTCAACGTCCTATTTAATAAGAAAACCACTTTTTAAAACCAGTTCTTTATGTCGATCTTTGGACAAGCTGAATACGAATTATCACTCATAAGTTTTGTATTTACTCACAACATTTTTACTGTTATATCTTAAAATTAATGTACGTTTCAAAATCTATTACATTTGCTCTATTCCAACTTTGGTAACGTACTATAACGATCTGTAATATAAACGTCCACTGATTATAGAGTCCACTTACATACAACTAAGGCCTTATTCATAAAAGTTTTTCATGCAGTTTTAGCGATTTTTTTCTGCCTTTGGCTGTATTATCAAACCACTAGAAGATAGAGTAATTGTGCCTTTCTCTTTTTTTAAATCTGGTCCATCCCTGTTAACCCGATCGAAAAGGTAGTTGGTGTTCTGCCCAATGTCGGAGGATATAGTACGATCCACGGTACTTTGCGGCGAGCCTATGTAGTTTCATCGGCTTACAGGCATTGAACCCTGTAGGAAAAAAGTTCACAGCGTTCAACGAAAAGTGGCGGTCAGATTTACACGAGGATATAGAACCATCTCCTTTACTACGAAAGTGTCTACGTTGCAGAAGTGGAGCTGATTTCTTTGTCTCTATAAAGTTATTGATAAATGTCCAAGGGCTAATTGTCCGCAACAGTAAGACACACCCAGAGATAATTTATGTAACTTTAATAAAGTTTAAAATATCATACTTTCGAAAATATTTAGTGGTGCAAAAGTGGAGCGTAATGTAACACGTCGCGTAACACCGAAAATGTATTTACGGCAAATGTTAAGTGCTCAGAGTTATTTTGTGCATAAAAAAACAACGAAGAAATTTTGCACTCTGGTAATTGACATATTGTTTTTTTGTAGGTATCATATAACTTCATAAAAATCTTACTTCTTTAAGCAGTAATATGCACAAAGTATAAAAGAGCAACTATAATATGAAAACGAGCTAAACTTAAATTTGATTTCTGACAGAAGAACTGCTTTAAAAAAATGCTTACTGACTTGACTTACTGACGTATAATTTTAACCCTTCAGTTTATTGTAAACATTTACTTGAGATGGAAATTTTTAATATCGCTCTTTACTTCACACTTCCGTTGTCGATTTATCCTTGTCAATGGTTATAAATTATTTTCACAACTTTATAAAGCTTTAAACCCTTTTAAATCCGAATAACTGCAGTAATGTTGTGATATTTTCTGTCAGTTCCTGCAATTTAATTTATGATCTAGTTAATTGCAACAATATGCAACTTGTCCGCAACGTGCGACTTTTGCAATTCAATTTACGACGGCCCTAAATACTCAAATGTCAATAGAAAGAACCCATTACTTAGTAGCAGTGAAAGTAGATTTATTGTTAAATGCAACAAAATGATCTCCGCTGCCTTAACCAGATCTCTCAAATTAATTCCATTAGTTGTATGTGGGAGGATTATTATAGACTAGCAGTCACCCGCGACTTTGTCGGAGTATAATTAAAAAAGTAACCTATAGTATGCCCGTGTGCATCAGCTACCTTCCCATTAAAGTTCCTTCAAAATCGACCCATCAGTTCTTGAGAATACCCGAAACAAACGGCAGATAGACGAACATATTTAAAATTGTTTTTCGTCATCATATACGGAATATGATTTTTTTTTCTCCATATACACACAGACACTCTAATTTTATTAATATGTATAGATGTGTGGATATAAAATAAATGTTATGTTTGTAATTACTAAGATCCTTGACCAAGTGTAGACACGGCCGTGCACCTCGCTATCTCTAATTGCCGCGATACTATTGTTAGCTTAGCACATTTTCTCACAACAAGGGCGGAAGGCACATACCTGTAATTAACAATAACTTAGCGGATGTTAAAGAAATACATTAATAGCATTGTCATAGCATTCTCCTCCAAGGTTTGAATCATAATTTGATCATAGATAAACAGAAATATTTTTTTACCGGCCTTTATTTTTATAGAAAGGTAAATACACAATACCTAAAGACACAATGGTATTAAATACGAGTTCATGTTTAATTTTATTCTTCAGTAAGTAACTAATGTATTGTTATTTAAGTTTGAAGCAAAGTAAAGGTATGGGATTGAATTTAGAATTTTAGTCGTCGATTTAAAATGAAAACAAAATATAAATTAAACTTAATAAATTAAGTGCATTAAACTAGTCACGAATTTATTTACTAAACATTCCTAAAACAATTTATGTCTATGATATTCTTATCTCTGCGCTCTACATAGACGCGTATTGTAATTCCCTTAAATTTAGCAAGTAGTACTAATATATTTGAATTGATTTGAATTAATAGTTTTAACTGTGACTTTAATGACAAATTAAGTTACAAAGGAAAGAACTGTGTATCCTTGCAGACTTCTTAAGCAGTGACTTATACGATTAGTTATGATTTAGTACGAGATATCAGCACAATGAATATCTCAATGATTTTAAACGAACTGTGTATATGCCGCAGTCCACCATTGGTAGATAATAATTTTTATTTTTATTACTTTATTAAATATGTATTTAGAAGACATATTGAAATGTAATATAATTCTACACATGTCTACAATATGGAGGTCTATATGGTTCTCACGGTATCATTTTTTCTCGAACAACTTCAGAAGGTCAAACCTTGAGTGATTAAAGTCATGAACTGAAATGGACTATAGTTTGTAATTAGAATTACATTTTGTAAGGAATCGATTACTAACAGATGTATCGATACGATTTTTTTTTATTTTACCGATTATTGACATTACTGAGATTTCCACAATGTTAGTGTACGCCGAATTCTTTTGTAATAGAGGTAGATTTAGGCCGTATTTGGAAGATAATAAGACTCAGGATTCCTTGAAAAAGGTTTTTATAGCAAAAGAGCTAACAGCTAACCTAATTCTATAATCGACAATGCATAACAATTAGGAGAAATAAGGATACGTTTAGTTGAACAGGAATATGAAGATAATTGGATAAAAAAAAATAGAAAAGACAAATTAAAAGGGAAACAGCTGAGATACCCGTTTTTGATGAGTTGATGAAATAAAGATATTAATGTTTGTAATTTAAATATCATTATAACATTGTCGTGGATTGTAACTGAAATATCACTATGCCTGAACTGTACAATAAAATAAAAGCCAAAAGTAAAGTGTAGTAGATAGAATCATATCAAAAATAAATTATAAAAACCAAGATTTTAAGATATTTTACTATTGTAAGAATGTTAGACAATCATTGAAACAATGGATCACTAATTATCAGATCAGTGATCGATTAATCAATCACTTTGTTACCATTTGTACAATTGACAGTCTGTCATTTATTGACTTTTTAATTTAACAGTATCGTGTTCAATCAGTACTTAATGAAAATAATAAAAGCAAGATAGTCGACATCATAATAGTCTGAAGTACCAATCAATCGTAACGACCGTAGAGACCGAGAGAGTGAAAGGAATTTGTTTAACTAAAATTAATAATTTACCAAATTGTGATAAATCTCGTTGCGAAGGTCTTAAAAATTATAAAACTCTTGTAAACATCGAAAAAAGTATTTGCGAAAGTTCATATACGTGAGATGTGTGTAACGATAAACACGCATTTAACCGTGAGATAACCCCGTACAATATATTGCCATCTCTTTGATTTGCCTTAAAAAAACTGAAACAACAACATGTTTTTATACACGTGTTACGGCAAACTCATCATAACAACGTACACTCATAAACTTCTGTCAATTCTACAAACACCCACACATCGTTCCAGCTGACATAGTTTACGAGTATTATTGTACTTTGACACCTATGTTGTAAGTGATGTCAATGTTCTAATTCAAAACAATCATTCAAAGACGTAGAATGAAGAAATAAAGCAATATTAAATGACAAAGAAAACGTTTTTACCCTTCATAATAAATAATGGCGATAAAATTCATAGGTAACGCATTCTGTTTATCTTTGCTGGTGATCTTAATTCTGTGGGACACATTGTTAGCTTTAGTCTTTTGTTTTAGAAGTAAACAGTATCCAGATTCTCAGATCTAACTTTCTAAAATTATGTCACTAGAATAACATAAAAAGCGATTTTTAAATGAACATTATTCACACGATAAAATTCATAGTCCGTCAGTGTTCTGAGAGACGCTTTGAACCGCTTTATGTTACCTGTTGTATGTGTGAAATAGTTTAAAGTATAACAATACGCTGTACTAAGCGAAAGTGGATTTTCACTCGCATTAGGCTGAGCATTCATTACAGAATCATCAAGAGAAATCCGACACCATTACTTGGTCTATTAATTCAGAACAATTTAGTTATTAAGGAAAAAGATTTAAAATTGTTTATTAGATAAAGTCATTAAGAAGATAAAGTTGTGGTTATATCTTTAATAAAATTTAATTTACAATTTGTATTTAATTAATTTAAAAGTTATTAAAAAATAAATTAATGTTTTAAATAATTCTAATTTTAATACTGATCAATATTAAACATACATCGACAACTTTAAGATAGAATAATAAAATCTACTATTACTTATCCCTTTAGATCAGTCATTCATATATTATACATAAAACTATATAGATAAATATACATATTTAAATTTTAATTTCATAGAGTTCGTTAAAATTAAATCCATCACGTTAAGGTACGAAAATATTTATGATGTTATAAACCATTAATCAAACAGGTTAATATATTGGTGTGGCGTATTCAACGAAGCGTTTATTTAGCCGAATTAGCATAGATTTCATTACTTCAATAGGAGAAGGCGGAGATTTACCAAACGGCACATATTAGTGACAACCGCAATCATTTGACCAACCGCTATTCAAAATTAGCGGCAAAATTACCTTTTGTTTTTTTGTCGGGTTATGTTTTTGTTTTGTTGGGTAATGCCTTGTTCCAAGCGAAAACTAAACTTTGTAAATAAAGGATCTATCGCTTTTATCCAAAAAATATTAGACGTAAATACTTCATGGTTAACATTTTCTTAAGTCACAACTATAGAATAAAATGTTTTTTTTGTTAAGTAAAATATTTTATGTTTGAAGGTTTTAAAAATAAAAACATTCCTTTTTAATTACGAGGCATAAAATATTGTAATTGATAGATATATTATACATTTTAAAAAGATAACCAATTTTTATTAACTTTTTTGAATTGTGTATTTTACTTTATTTTGCATCTTCTTAATAAATTAATATTAATTATGTAAACATGAAATACTGCAATGTTACTGTAAAATAATAATCAGATCAAATTTAAATCGAACATTAAAAGCTACGCATTATAAATAAATAAAAAACAACCGGAACAAAAAAGTGTATAAATAAAATATTTTAAGTTAATCGATTTGTGATTCGATTCTATAAATATTAATGATTTTTTTAGATTAAAATTATAAACAAGATCGTTGATGTCTTTTATATGAAAAACGAGCGAAAAGTACAATCTCGTGTGTCTACATCAGTTACGCAACAAAATATGAACACATCAACATTGTAATAATTCTTTTATTACTCAATAACAACGTACTGTATTTTATAGTATAAATAAACATTGATAAGAAAGTCTACCGGACATGAAACGTCGCGACGATTTAGTCACCATTTTAGTTTATCTCAGAACATTTGCCGTAAAAAAAAATTACCCTCAGAAACAGCACAATACTATATTGTTCAAACCATTCGTATTCATTGACTTTCTATATATTCATAAAGGTAGCAATATTTAAAGAAGCTTTAAAAGAATGCGAAGCGTTAATAGAGTCTTTAGTCTACCGTTCGTACTTCCCATGACGCGGTCGGGGGTTCGAATCCCGCCATTTGAATGTCAGTAAGCCATGTCCACAAGCAAAGTGCTTAGTTGGAATCGTACATGAATTATAAATTAACAAAAATCTCTTCATTTTTGTCGTTTAAAACAAAAAAAAAGAGGGATTGTTAATTATTGATTTACGTCTTAACTATAAAGCAGCTTGTTATGAAGGACAGCGCAGTCATAAATAACCACTGCTCTGATCCACCTAATATTAACCTTTAACATAACAATCTATCGAAACATATTTATGTGCAAATCGAATTAAATATATTTCGAACATGATGATGAGACCGTTTAACTAAAAATATACGTGTAAAATGTTTTACTGGCAATTTAATAAATTCTCAGAGTCTGTACTTTGTATACGTAATACACATTATTTAATAATGTATTAAAACAAAACAAGTGAAAAGAATGTTAAAGTTTGAATAATTCTTGAACGAAAACTAAACAATTAACAACTTACGTAACAATGGCCCTGTTAAATTTAACATAATCCGAAAAAACAACCTCCGCTAATTATATATTTCTACATACACGTTAATATATCATTTACTTACTTACTGTTTATATATTGAAAGAGTAATTCTTATGACTTTACATAGTTAAGAAGTTATGTCTAAATCTTAATGTAAGAGGAAAGCTATTATTTAATCTGTTACTACAGTTTTTAAGATTGTGCCGATAAAATAGTGAAGTGCATTGAACTGTTATACATAATTGTAAGCGTGGGTTTCTGACATCAAAATATCTATGTAAAACTATTGCCCTGTCATTATTTTTGACAACACAGAGATAAACACATGTGTAAAACGGAGATGTTAGTCTGAGAAACCCACGGTGGGTCAGTTTAAATAACCTGATCTCATTCATTTGCCAAGCAGTTGTAGCAGCTTGATTTGAGTTGCAATTTTGTAAAGGTATGTAAAGTTTAAGTTATCTTTTAGTAATTAGTTATAGAAGACCTAAAGTGGCGTACAAGTGGCTGTTTTTTTATACTTTTTAGTAAAGTGCGTGCGTAGTGGACTTACGAAGCATGATTTTTTTTAAATTATATTCTTTGTTATTTTCTAAATTTGGACGTCATTAAACGAAATTAACTTAACAATTATAAAACTAACAAAATTTTATTTTATATCTCAAGTTACTTTACTGTTATAACTATAAACGATAAATACATATATTTTAACTACATACATCCTGTTATAGCGTCCGTTATGCAACAACATAATAAATATAAAATCAGTTGACATATCGTTATATAATTTTGATGGCCTTAAAACCTTAGAACTTGTATAAAATTACCACGTACCTATATAAAAATAAATTAGGAATAAGTATATCACTATAGTTGTAAAATATTTCAAACCGAAATTCAAACTTTTAAGGAGTTTGAAATATAAATAGAAATTAATTATTTTCTTCCTTACTTATATCAATTATTGTTAACTGTTGTTACACTTAAGTAACTTAAGATAAATTAACACATTGGAAACATTATGAATTTGTTATCTTAACCAAAATGACTGAGCTATAAAATTACTTAATACCTTGTTACCAAGACATTGTAAAGAAGTGAACAATATTAATAATTTACACAAAAAAGATGAAACAAAAGTCCGAATGAATTGCAATGAAATTTTGTAACAGACATAAAAATGTTATTATCAATTTATCTGTATGCCTCCGGAGCAATATTATAAAAATTACAAATATGATTACTGCGGTTTTTGCGATGATATTACTTCACCCATTGCTCCAAATGCTTTTTACGTTTTACTTTCGTTTTTTCTTCAACGCTCCATCGACCACCGAAGTCAATGTTAGTTGTGGTATCGATGGATATTAATAATACTTGGCAGTCGATTGCCATTGTAAGTAGGTTATATAGGAATTATAAATAAATAAAAGCATAAATAGATCCTAATTTGGTAAGCGTGTCGTTTCGATTTACACTTGCCAAAGGAAATCAGATTTATTTAATTTTTACATGTAAAAGCCGAGCGACACGTTCGCTCGCGACCGTCTCGTCAGCGGATATACTCTTAATTGATTCAGTAACCTCGTCGAATATTCTCGTATGTACTTGCTCAGGGCATGTGAAGTTTGATTGGTCGCAGTTGCATTAGATCATAATTAAAGCAAAGTTATGACTACACTACTTATTCAGGGTTGCGACAAAAATATCTAGTACATATTTCTGGACCGTTATACATCAGCTAATGTTATTTCCAAACATCTATTATATTTAGTTTAAAGCTTAATTGATCTAGTTTATTAAGTGGCAGTGTCGATCGCGGCTTGTTGAACTTCAAAGCAAATCGTAAAAAGTGTTTAATGGCCTATGTTAGGAAAGAGCATTTTGTTAACATAATATTTTTAGATGTATATCTCATTTGTATTTTACCTGTAGATAAAAACAAGTTTTTGTAATAACACCATAGAGTAATAACGATAAATATTGAATTATAACTTTCACATGAACATTTTCATAATGTTACAAATATTTAGCAACAAACCAGTAACCTCTGTCATAATAAACACATATAATATGACTCTTATGATTGTACACTTAACAATGCAATTAAAATTTAGTTACAGTATCTTAAAATACAAAATCTTCCACATTTCGACATGCATCATTTCAAGCAAAAATATTAAGTTTCTAAGTGTTTTAGGGACCAAACTTAAAACTAGATTTTTCTAAAACAGATTAATCTAAGACTGGCCAATAAACATTTTCTGAAGAAAGCTTGTCAAACATGCAAAATGTCTACACTTAACAAGCACATATGTAGGTTAAGTTAACTACGACAGCTGGCTGTGGCATTCTCTTGATACATTAGTGAGTTAATTTTTGGAACTGCGTTGAAAATAAACAAATATGTTAAAAAAGGTTTTTAATTCGACTCAGATGTCATGGTAAAACTGTTAGTTTAATCGTGAGGATGAGCAATGGATAAGATTCGTGCTGTCACCTGAGCGCACGATGGGAACGCGTCCTAAAACGTGACTACCTTTTAGTTCCTTACGATAAGAAGAGTTTTTAACAAGTGGCACGTCAATTATTTAAAAGGGTTGGTTATAAATGTCACGATTTGAAAAAAAAGTGTCGATTTATTGATATATTTCGAATTACAAATAAATTCAATAGATATAAACAAATTATAGTACCGAAATAATTGGTTCCGTGATCCCATTATAAGTTTTTATTCTACTTGTTTATTTGTCTTAAAGAAGAAAAAACAAAAAGGCCATAAAACTCTTGCATTCACTCACACTTACTGTCACGATATTTTAGCAAGAATTTTATATATAGTATAGCAATAAAAAAATAAGTTGTTCTTACCAGCTGTGATTACAAGAGATGTAAATCAAGGTTTACTTAAGAAATAGTCGTGCAATAGCAGAGCGTCTGCGATTATCAAATTTGTTGTTGATAAATCGCCTTTGTTGCTATTAAATAGGAACAACAAATGTTTTGTTATTATTTACAAAGACAAAATCACGAGAGTTATAGTTGGCAGTCCTCTGAAATAGATAACTCTTAAATGACACCCTCTCGTTTTGCAAACCCGAATTCGAGATTTATTGTAAACTAGCTGTCGCCCGCGACTCCGTCCACGCGGAGTTAAAAACAAACTTAATAAGCAGCCTATGTGTTCTTCCAGACTATGTTCTACATCTATGTCAAATTTCATCGAGATCCTCACAGCCCTTCTGGACATACCTTTAAAATAACATTCATGCATCCATCCAAACATCAATCTAAACATTCGCATTTATAATATTAGTAAGATATGCGACAATAAAACATTATAAATCAAATTGCATGCGTTTACACTAGCCCCACCCGAATCCGAATATGAATTCAAACATCGCCGAATAGTTGCATAAGTGTTAATAGGGCCCAAGTTTTATATAATGAAGCGGCGAAATGCGTTATCAAAACCGTTAACGGAATATAAATAGCATTCGTCATATCATGTTACAAAAATGAAAGCGTTACGCTGGCCGTGTGGAAAATTAATATAAAAATAGTCACTAAAAAAACATAACATATTATTATCTTAGTATGTTTTATTATCCCAAAGGTATACTTAAACTATACTGAATAAAATGCATTCATAAAAAACTAGTTTCTTATTCATAAATACGGTTACTGCGACGTATATTTTAATATAGATAAATAATAAAATGACGTACAAAGTAAATTGAAAATACATCTCATGTATCTTAATTAACTTAATTTTATTAGAATTTTATACAAGTGTCCAAAAATATTAATCGACCATCTTTTTGACTTTGTTATAAAATTGGTGAAATGTCATCCATTTCATTTCAAACCCTTTCACATCCAAATGAATGACTATACTTCAACCAACTAGACCTACAACACTAAAACAACTAGTTTAAAAAGCCAAAAATCTGTACGCAGGAAAAAAATGTTGAACTAGGTATAACAAAGAACACCGCGTAACCACTTTTGTTTCTTATGTTTTATGACCTTAAAATAATAGTATAATAATGAAATCAAATACGATATTAATGGTTGTCTGCACATGAACAAAATGTTATGATATCGATTAGTATCTACACTTGATATCTCAAGGCCCCATTCAAAAACAATTCTTTGTATTCGTGTCCAAATGAGTACAAGTAGGTTATGCGTAAAATCGAATTAAGCAAACTGTTCTAGCTATTACTAGCTATGTTACGGAAGTTACAAACATCATAAATAAAATTGATTGTTGAATAAATAATTACTACATAGTGATGGTATACTATAGTGCAAAATTATCAATCGTCAAACCTTCTGGTTTACGGGCAATGTTCCCTCAAATAGTTGAATCCAACCGCCTACCTTCCTAAGCTTAATTTACTATTTTCATCTCTTTTCAAAAGATCGCCGCAACTAAAAATAACTCGAATAAACCAACTAAAACTGTAAACGCAAAAAGGTTTTAATTCAATCCTCAAAAACATAATTAAAATATGTGTTTACTTCGTTGCATTTCAAAATTAATGTACCATTTTGCAATAATTTTGCTTACTATTGAGGCGATTTATGAAAATTGTGAAATAAATGATGCAATTGATCTCATTCGCTCGTTCTTTTTTGTTTAAAACAATTTTAATTAACTAAAAATGAATTATCAATTAGTAGGTAATAAATGCATTGTCGATTTAAATAAAGCTTTCGATTTTAATGGTTCAAAATGTATCGATTAAATCGAAACACGATAGTACATTTTGATACGAATTTATCGAGTGACGCGCAAAATATTCGCTTGTGCAACCCGTGCACCGATACTTGTTTATCTGTTCGATTCGTAACTAAATTAATTTTAATCGATAAATAAACGTATAAAAGCCGAAACTGAGTTTACAAACATTACAAATTATACGTCGAAATTCATACTTAAGTACTTTTTAAAATTTAAGTTTGCAATTTTAAAACGATTGTGGCAACAGTGATGCGACATGCTGACAAAGATGGAAAGGTTATAAGTTCAAAGTGGTTCGTCTTACGGCGTATCGGCGGCCTTCTATCGCGAGGGGCACTCGTAGCGAAAATCAAAACAAAACAGTTATTCCTAGAACCGGATTTGGACTGAAACAACGCAAATATTATTTTAAACGGAAGCTTCATAAGTAATTGTCTTTAGGGTTCTGTAACTCATAGGAAAAAAACGGAACCCTTATAGGATCACTTTGTTGTCCGTCCGTCTGTCTGTCAAAATATTTTTTTTTCAAAAACGCGTGAAGGGATCATTCTGGAATTTATTTTTTAATTTCAACCAAAAGATTATATTGATAGTATTTTCCCGTCACATTGTAAAAGAACTATGTGCGAAATCATAAGACAAAAATAAGATTGAAAAGTTCGCAAGAATTTCCTTTCATTTAGTATTAAGGAATTTAGATCAACTAAGCTAGAGCTTAAACGAGATAAAATCGGTAAAATATTCGTAACAATGATGTAAACAGACAAGCAATAGATCATTGAATTCTATATATAGGCCCTACGTGTTACAAATTACGTCATAAGCCAAAGTAATCATAAATAGACTAAGGCCCAGTGTAATATAATACATTTTTCATAAAGCTAATAGCTATTGCAGCAACCCATGAACTAGGTAAAATCCAGGCCGTTTAGAGTGAATTGCTAATGTAATATCCAAAGCAATATTATAACTAAGAGATTTCGCAAAAAACTAACTTGCCTTACTTTACTTATATCCCATATATTTACTGCACCAGTTTTATTATAATAATAAATGCAGTTATGATAAATTGTAATGAACGCAAAAACGATTTGGTTCGTTTAAGCTAAATCAAATTAAAATATCCAACACTTTATTTGGACAGGTTTTCCGACAAGAAAACTAGATATAGTGTTGACGTGTTACAATGATGCTAATAAATTAGCTAACTGCGTAAAAACACGAAGAAAACATAGCGTTATACATAAGGATATAGAACAAATAATAAGTATATTATCGTTGTAAAAATTAAAAAGTTGTGTGTCCTCAACTTTACGACTAGTTATTGCTAGCAACTGACTTTGTATCTGTGTGTACAAAATCTAACCGTAAGGTTCCATTACTAATACTGAAATATTCGTATCAAAAGTCATCACTCAGACATAAGTCTATGCATAAATTGAGATTGTCCAGCAGAGGCAGAGGACATGTGCTCTTTCTGTGCGTCCTCTCCTCCGTCGATTGAAATTAGGCAACGCATGTGTAATTGCGTATGTTTATGGGCACCGGTTGTTTCGCTAATTCAGCGAATTATGGCGATTTGCTCGTTTGTCACCTTATAATATAAAGAAAAATCTTATGATCAACTTTTTCGGGCTTTGAGAATGTTCTTCATGCGAGTACAGTCACAATACGTTCTTGCATTGCTAAACCTGCTGGAATTATTAATTTTATTGATTATTTTGAAATCGTAATTTTTATTAACGAATAATAGGTTACTTATATTATAAAGTAATTTATTACCATCTAGTTTTAAATTGCTTATTACTTCCTATTTCAATTACTTTAATTGGCAATTTCCAATGTTGTAAATACATATAGATAATATGAACGTATTTAGTCATAAATGCACATTTGAATGGTTAAAAACTTAAAAAGTGAAATGAACAAAAAATAATCATAGCCTACTTTTGTTACACAATCAAACAGAATAAAAACTGCGATGCCTATTTTTATCGAATAAATGTTAAGGATACGATTTTTTTTGTCGGTTACATTCGAAACAGTTTGGACGTGCGTATTCTGTTTAAGCCTATAGTTACGCAGCAGTTTTATTTGATAGAAAAAAAATAAAAGTTTCGCAATTGCACTAACTGCCTGCGCCGTAGAGCATGCCAACAGCTAGAGTTTAGGTAATAACCCATTGTTATATCAATTGACCGAGATAATGGTCTAAAGTGACGGCTGCATTTCCGTCTCCTACCTTATCTGTCACTAGATTTATTCACAAAAGGAAAAAGTAATAAACATGATTTTTTACGTTGGGTGAAGGTCAAAGAGCTACGCGGTTACCTAATATTCGATGTAAACGATTAATGCAACGAGTGATTTTTTATAAATGTATTCGTATCAGAGCTATTTTTTTCGTCTACGTTATCATATACGCTGTTATTTTCATATATTCCTAAGCTTACTTTTTAAAATTTTTATTCTTCACTTAATTTCTATTTATAACTGATACTTATATTAACTTTAATAAATATATTAAGTTTTAGTCCATAGAAGTTCGATATCGCGCAGGAGCACATTGAGCAAGTTGCTTAAGTACAGCCAATGTCGTTTCGCAACATTGCGCGAATTTGTTACATTCGATTTAGTTATGAATTTTACAGGGCGCGCTATTAATTACATCGAGTTTGGATATCGGCATTACTAAGATCGTTTATCCGTGTTGTATATTATCGACATATTTTGTTACTGTGCGTTTCGACTGTTACATTTGTATTAACACATATCGCTATCTCTGTTTATTCAAAGAGAATGTAAGGGATGACAATTTGTGTACCAGTGAAATTGTTTACAATACTCGGCCAACTCCAGTCGCAATTTGATGTCAACTGTGATGAGAAATGCTGTTCGAAATTTAAATAAAAATAATATTTGTTTTTATAAATGGTTTGGGTCATATACTTGTATTCTATTTGGCATCGTATCAGTGCCGGCGGCAACAATAACCTTACATAGTGGCCCGCTAATATGACCGACCTTTCACGCGACTCTACCGCATACTGGGGATTGCTTAATTCGCTATCATTATGACGTGAACGATTATGCCGTTGGACTGAATACGATAGAAATTTGTCGAACATATGCCTCGCTTAATCGACTCAGAAAATTGCTTTGAAATGTTTAATTGATTAAACATGTCCATTCTTGTCTCTTGCTGACTGCCTGCCAGATTTGGGGTTTCTAAGTCTCACCTTTATCTTCAGTGACTACACAGACTTACACTAAGCAAATGTTAAGTGGCCTTCAAGAGGCTCTTAACGCGATCATAAGTACAGTATAGTAAGTTGTGATTAGTTATTTTTAATGAAAAGGGATTTAAAGTTGCAACACGCACCTAATTAAAATACGGTCATTTAAATTCAAATAAGAAACACAAAGTTACGTTAAAATGTTTATAAGATTAAATATCTGTCTTGATTGAGGTAATTAAAAAGAAATGATGAATGCATAATAGAAAGTTTTGTCCGAAGATATTTTACTGCTGGCTGCATGTATTCAGTGTGAAATTATATTTAACTGAACAGTTTCACAGCATAAACGCGTACAGAACATAAGGAATATTTTAAGGCAGTTTGTCAAGGAGAACGGGAGGGATTCCAAGGATTTCGTCAGTGTTAACCAACGGTTAATAACTAGCTACATATATTAAGTAATTAATAAGTATAGCTTTAATAGACTAAACGTTTTCATACATATTTTTGTTAAGAATGTACGCGCAATCGCATGACCAAATAGACTCCGTTCGATAAATAATTAAAGCTAATTCACTAACCGCAAGTGGGTTTTGATAAAATACCGAATCAAATCGAAGATGTCATTTGCTCTACAACTTCTACGTATGGAACAAGGTTAAAAAACTAGTATAAATTGTAAGCGAATCATACCTTAGATGGTAACTTCTTGGTAACTTAATGATATTATTCCTACTATTTGATGCTACTGCTACATTTTTTTTGTTTACTCAATAATAATTAAGTTCAAATTATTTAAATAGAAAGACGATCTTATTTCAGCGCCATGTATGGCGATATTTTTATTCCTTGACACGTTTAGACCTAACAAGCTTGCTGCAAAGCTTATATTGACAAGTATTTATTTTTAAGGGTTGCTGTACACGAACAGCTCTTGCTGTTGTCGCGACTGCTTGAAGATGTCCGTGTACGACAGTCCTAAAGTAATTTCAAAATGATGTCTATTTTAAACGGCGTCTTTGGAATACAGTTTTGAAACTTTACAATGTTTAACAAAACTCATCTTCTAAATATTTTAGTCACGACTAGATTGAAATATCCTTTTATTAGAAGTGTAGTAAGTAGCTGGCAAATGGAAATGTAGAATCATTATCTCTGATATGTCTGGAGTATTAGTAATAAACAGTGCAATCGCAGCTTAAGGGGAAAGGTGTTTTCATCATCATTAGCTATATTACAAACACATAAAGTTTTTTTTCTTTATCTATTATTTTCCTTAGTTGTCAACATCCAATATGGTGTAATTTGAAATCTATATGATGAAAAGTAAATAATGGTTTTGGTCTTGTTTCATAGATGGATCGAGACTAATTTTAATTGATAAAGGAAGACATTACCCATCCACATTTCGGTCACATCCGTGTTTTTCTAATTAAAAATATGTGGTAAGGGGTAAAAGAATAGGTCTCGGCTACCTTACACTTCATTCATAAGGTAAAGCAGAGTATAGCATCTATTGATAAGCTTGATCTATTGATCTGTTATTTTGAATAAGAAAGAGATTTTTGATTATTACATCTACTCAAACATATATATATTTTTTATTATGATGTAATTTAATTAAATAAAACAATATCTGACGCAATTATCTCGACTTGTGATCATTAGGCGTAAGACTATAGAAAATGTATTTTCTTATCACTAGCCGGACATTCACAAGGTCGGACGGGTTTTGTAACTTGACTGCAGCTGGGTTAAGACAACAAAAACTGTAGTAAACAGATTGCGGTCCTTTTCATGTGGTATTACGTTCACGTCAATTAGAATCTTATACTTTGTTAACACACAAAAATATATATTACAGTCTCCCTCAACACTATTATTCAAAAGGGAGGACATAAAGACAGAGCTAAGAATATGTACTACATATAATATTATGTGTTTCCAAAAAGGATAGTAGCATTAAAATTTGTCATATATTTCTGAGACAGATCCTTCCAAAATTGACAAGAGGCGCAATTTCTTGGGATAAACATACGTCATGTCCTTTGCCTAATTTATTTATGAAGTTTATTAAATGAAAAAGTCAGATATCTTCTAAAAATGTTTAAACATGTAGAGATGTATGCTCATGTAGAGTTATGGAGTTACTGTTTAAAGTAATCTCGAGACTCCTTCACTTTTAACCTATCTGTATAAGACTCCTTTCAATATCTAACTAGTGGCCTTATGCATTTTCTGAACGGCCTTGAGTATGTATGCATACTTAACAGCCTTTACTTGTTTGAGGATCAATTTCTGGAGTAACTCCGCTTTTGTTGGGACCAAGTCGGACTATTGTACCTTCGTCGTTTACAATAATGTACATGGATATCGGGTTTATGATGATTATATCAGAATTATTCTCAGTCAATCAATATACAGGGTGCTAGAAAAGATATACAAATAGATTGCAAATAAGGGATAGCATGTCAACATATGGCTACAAAACTTGTTATAAATGCTTTCAAATAACTTAGTACCTATACAAGTTACTACAGAATGTTACCTTTAATTAAGTTCGATATATTTTAGTTACCTTAGAATTCTAACGTCTTTGGTTAGTAATTAATACTTAAAGGACCATAAACTTGTCCGGTTGTGCTGAAATAAAGGTGAATGTTATTATTATTGTTTGTCTAACAATGCAATTTATAATATAAATCAATCGGTTTTATAAAGCTAGTACTTGTGTTGCGTTGTCATTACAATGATTTTAATGTTTTTTTTTTCACTAAATGAATGCTTAGAATGCACTTAATGTAATATTTCCGTTGTCCACTCTTAGCCAATAATAGGGTGGAGCTTGGAAGTTATATGAGACTGTGTTATAATATGATTGAATCGGTAACCACTGCAAGAAAGTGTTTCCATTGTCAAATCTGTAAATTAATATAGTCAACAGTGGTAGAGTTCGAGACATCTGTTCTCGTATTTATCGTTGCGAACGATGAAATATAATATAATCCGTTCTTGTAAAAAATAACATGACTAAGAATCTTCTTCAACAAACAAAAAAAAATCTTAAACGAAATGAACTAAATGTAAAGAGAAAGAAAGTACCAAATTTCTTTTCTTTCTTGAAATGTGTCTATACTTTACAATTATTGTTATTTCGGATTCGGTGTCGGCCTGATGTCTTAGTTCTATTCACGTTTAAGGTAGTCCCTATTCCGAAACCTCTTTCTTTTTGAATTTGGCTAATATCTCATATTGTAGGTACAACTAAATACATAAATCAGTTTATTAAAAGTGTTAAAAGTTATTTTTTGTTACGACACAACAAAGTTTTATGACTATTTATAGTTGATAAAGTAACATTCGTAATTAATATTGAACCGGACGTGATTATTGTTACTAGTTACATTGTGAATGTTGTCGACGTTAAAGGCTTAAACCTTATGAAGGACAATTGTTTGACTTAATTGTTTGAAAGTTACGACACATGTAACGTAACATAGAAAATTACGGAATGTACGGGCATGATACAGATGAAGAAATGTAACATAACACTGAGATGAAACAATTTGGATTGTTAGGTTTTTGTTGTATGTACCTTTACGACTACGCAATATATTTTGAAGAAAAAAGTTATTAAAAGGTGCAGATAGATGTATTCGTTGTGTTTGATATATCGCTGACGAAGGTTATGAAAAACAAAAACCAAAAGAATGTCCAATCTTATATTACTAAGCTCTGTCCATAAATTGTCTGTAACAAAAAGTGGGAGTTGAAATTTTCTTATTTAGTTTAGAGGTATGCAGATATTTCTTAGAAAAATCAACAAGACACTGCAAAGATTATGTTCATTTTTAGGGTTCCGTACCTCGATAGGAAAAAAACGAAATACTTATGGGATCACTTTGTTAGAATTTTTATTTATTTAGAAAATTTATGCAATGTGAATAACATTGGTACCTTAATACCTTCGGATTAAAATTAGAACAGAAATAATATTAAAACCTTGCATATCTTATCAGGTAGTTTCCATTTTTAGTGATGCGCTCCATATTCACCTTTATAACCTTGATACAATATAATAATTATTTAAGTCATTAAAAATAAAAAATAAAAACAAAACCAAGTATTACCAAATGCGTAATGATTAGTTGCGTGAAGATAAAAATGTAACTAAAATTCGTATATGTGCATTCTATTTGTATATATCGTGCTATATAATTGTGAATTGGTACCGTGGGCTTCTGAAACCAAAATCCGCGTTTATATTGTTATCTACTCTGTTTTGTACAAGATAAACAGGGATTTTAGTCTCGGAAAACGGTAAATACTGATAATATCTTTATATTACCGTCAAGAACTGACTTATGTATACTAAGGTTATATAAAATATAGAGTATATTTATAAAACAAACGTAGCTCATGACTAATTCAGTAGGCATAAGCATAAATTTAATTAATTACGGCATTATAATAACGTGCTAATTGCGGAAATTTAACGGTAAATAAAAGACTTAACGAGGCGTCGGATGAATTCTCGCTCGAAGTTATCCTATAGCGAGGAAGACATGAAAGAAATCGACCTCGGCCATCAGGTCAAGGGTGCTACGTCGTTTGTGTCGCTTCGATTGCTGATCTTCACCGTATTGGTAATATTTCAAATATTGATAACTATTATTTGTATTAAATGAATAGACGATGATTTTATAAAAGGTAACTCAGGTTGCTGTCGGACTACTGATAATCCTTCTATCGATTCTATACGAAAATGTTCCGTTCAAAATTAATATTGTTACTGTTACCTTAGGATTTTTTTCTTTCATTTGAAGAAGATATATGAGATTCGTTACCGGACTCCGTCTCTTTGGACTTGAAAACTTTAGGCATTCGGGACTTTAAAAGTCGAGTAACGTGCAATCAATGAAGTAAGGTAGCCGAACTATAAATCACGTCTTTGTTATGACAACCAGGTCCGTTAAGAAATTCATTTTGTCACAATTGTAAAACGTTCGCAGCAAACATACCGGTGCTGCGTGTGACGTAACTTTTGTAGAAACTGCCCAGGCCTTACAAATCAGCGATGTTGTCTCCGATGAAATGGCCATAACACCACTAATGAGTTCATAAATCAACTGCGTTACATTATACAGGCTAATAGACTCCTGTTAATATTTGAAGCTGTATTGCTCAATACAGAGTGTACAAAAATTAAACCATAATTACCTTTAGGTGTATGAACAAGCAAATAAAAAAAAATTGCTTCATTTGTTTTCCCTCGAAGTTGTTTCCACCTAAAAATCTGTTACACATAGGATATAAAAGACATCCTGTAACTGTATCAAGACAGAAATTGTATCAAGTCTTAATTGTTATTATTCTGTGTAATAGACAAAGTGAACGCTATTCTATTCTTTAAACCTTATATTTATTTGTAAAAGTTTTGACACCCGATGTTTGAAGGTTGTTTTAGTTATGAAATTGAATCGACTCGATATATTCGATGGCTACTATCGGAGAAGAATGTACTCTGCCAACTAACATAATTAATACATTGTTGCCTATGCTCATAAGTTATGTACGAATTTATTGGTGATCTTAAAAGTGAAGGTCTTGAGCCGTTAGACACATTATTAAAGCAATTGTCCACATTACAACTGGATTTAATTCATTTTAATATGAAATAAAATAATTTCATATATTTTTTTACTAAATTTTCGGTATATATACTTGCACTGATGGGAACATTGTATCTTATTGTATATTATCTTAAGCTTTAGCAAATATTTATTTAATTGTTACTCTTGGTTTAGTTATACATGTAAAAGCTAAATCTTATCCAGAATACCTCGCTTATTAGATCCGCCTTCATTTTGTAAATAGTATCAATAGGTCGTTAAAAACTTTAAAAAGGTTGGTATTAACGTATAACAACAAGGTTTTTAATGGAAATGATAAACTGGTTATCGACAATAATGCTCGTCCATCATAAATATACTATGAATAATTTAGGCATTTAACTTTTAATGGCCATCGTTTTGTTAATTAAGATATTAATAAAAATATATATTACTAGCTTAAAAAACAACTAGGAACTTTGTATGTACTAACATTTTTAGCCCAAGAAGTTCTCTGACAAAGTTCTAAATCCTATTAAGCGGAACGCATTTTATCTATTTTTTGCTTTTAACGATATTTGTTTAGAATTCTGGGAAACTGTCAGGTCTTATGATTATGTTTAATGTCTTTATCAGACGAACGAAAACAGCCGATCGCGCAGCGTTTGCTCGCGACGTACATATATGGTAGTTTACTTTAAAGTTTTATCACTGTTGTTTGTCTTAATTCATTGGAAATTTCTCTTAAATGACATTTGACGTATTTTAAGATATACTTTTAAAACAGTAGAAAATAGAAGATTATTTTATTTAAAATGTTAGTATAAAATAGAATATGAATAAGATTTAATTTAAACTTAACTTTTTAAAAGCAAAGATAGCATGGCGCTGTACATATGTTTGGTCAGTGGAAATAGGCTGTAACTTATTATCCTTCAACGAATATCAGTTCGTGCGTAACGTACACACTTATGACAGTTATATAACTTATAACATCGAAAATAATCGATAAGTAACTCGGAAACAACGTTCGTACAATCGCCTTAAAATGTTTACCATAACCACAGATATTGGCCAATAAAATGCAAGTTTTATACACCTAAAACCGGCATTTGTTTTATTTGAAAAAAATCATACATTTATTTTCGAATTGATCTATATAAATGACGAATACCTGTTTCGCCCATCCTATATGAGTAGGATAAGGACAGGGTGATTTTGATTTATTTTTCTTTGAACTTCATTTCAAAGAAACTTATTCATACTCGTATGTCTATGACAAACAGCTTTAACAAAATGTGTAAATTATTAAACTATCGGCCGTTACCCTCTCACCCAGATTCCAGTAAGCGGGTCACTGATCTGCGGTTAGTTTATCTTAGAACGGCTGTACACAGACTGCATGTACAATTGGTAGAGACAACATTAAGCGAGCAACGTTGCGCCGGCCGCAAGCGACTGTAAATTATCGTCCGTGTATGGCAGCGTGTGTCCATGTATGTCCGCTCTTATTTTAGTTACCTATTAAAAAAATGTTGAAAAAATTGTTTTAATTCAAACATATAAGTTTACCCTTACTTAGTTTCAATCTTTAAATCTATACATACATGCGAATTATAGGGCAATTTTTATTTCCGCGCTGACGAAGTCACGGGCGACTGTCAGTGTAATATAAAATGAAAATCACCTGTCATCTTAGAAACAGTATGCAATAGTATATAATAAATACATTATATGTGTGTTCGTAAGTAGACTTTTCCCCAACAATCAGGTTGAATTACGTAAACAACATAACATTATCTGCAATAGAACTTAGTGTGCCGTCGTGAAGTAAAGATCTATTCAATGCAATTTATAAACAAAATCTAATATTGTCTCCTAACGTATGGAATGTGAATTGTGTATTTTTTTAGTTATAACATGAATATTAACGATGACTGAAATCTTACTAAGATTATAAATGCGATTGTTTAGGTGGATGGATAGATGTTTGTTTGAAGGTATCTCCAGAACGGCTGTATGGATCTCGATAAAATTTGGCATAGATATACAACAAAGTCAGGAGAATACATATAGGCTACTAATTAAGTTTTTTAATACCACGCGGAAGGAGTCGCGGGCGAGAGTTAGTATAATATAATTTTGATAATGATCAATTTCAATTGTTGATTTATACACGTAAGTAAGTAAAAATTACCTATTTACTTATTATAAAAAATAGACGTATTGCTACATCTTTTTGTTTTGAGAATAATAATATTGTATTATGTATGATTTGATGCAATATTTATTTTTATCGAAATTCCTGTAAGAATTTAAGAAATCAATACGTAATTCGAGTTATTATCACATTAAGTTGCAGTACCGTAATATGAAACAAGTTGCATGCGGCCATTTTCAAAATTTGCGCAATCATTCGAGAAGTGGAGCATTCAAGGGACCTAGTTGACCCTTGTCGTAATACCGCGGAAATACTCGTTTACTTTTACTCACTTATATCTTATTATATCAGTAGATAAGATAAAATAACATTTTGACAGGCTACAAGTTTAGGGATTTTTTTTATATAAATTTAAGTATATCCCATGAAAGTGGACTTAAGATTTGGTTTTAAATCATGATTTTATCATTTAGTTGTTTTTTTTTTGTGGACATAATGGAAAGATAATTTTATGTTACAATCCTGTTGTTAACCTTTATGTTCATTTTGTATAGTATACCATACATACAACTCTATAGAAATATACGATCACTATAAAATAATTTTTAACTTAGTTTTATTAAACTTAATTTTGCTTTTGCGTATTATTTGTTTTCTTAATAAGGGTTAAAACAATTGAATCGATTTTGATTGACCTTCGATTATCCCACACTACACCAAAGGTTACCCTAATGTTACTATTATTATAAATATGACAGTTTAGATGGAAGGATGGATTAATTATTTTTGTAAGGTATCTCTAGAACGGCTAAATGGATCTCGATGAAATTTGGCATGAATGTAGAAAATAGTCTGGAAGAACACAGGCTGCTAATTAAGTTTTTTTTTAATTACGTGGAGACGGAGACGCTGGCGATAGCTAGTTCTAAATAATGCATCAAACTTCAATGAAGCTTGTTGATTTTATAGTTTTTATTTGGTAATATAATTAAGTAATTGTCATTGTATCTTTTTACATAAAACTTGACTTTAAAAGCATCTAAGTTACAAATGTAATTTATTTTTTATTTACACACTTTATTTGAATATAATCAACTTATGTTCATACATCACTCAAGTTATACGACAAAACTGTATACTTCGCTATAAGTATAGCAGCTTGCTGGACAAGTATAATCGAGATACTAATGTCGACTTGTAGGTGGAAACAAAACCAATTTGATTATCTTTTTCTCACTCGTCCTTGTTTTACATATGGACAAGCAAACTGATCGAACAAAATCATAATACAGCGATACGCCCAGATACTCTTCCTGTACACTAGTTTAATTCGACATTGACATTTAGTTGGTACACCGCGTAGGGGACAGTGAATACGCTCATCAATTAGTGTGAGTGAGACAGCTATTTAAAAAGGCAAAACATGATAAAATAAATCGGTCTTTAATCTATATACATCAGCTGTAAAGTTCAGCCGTTCATACATCGCCTAGCCTGTATGCCCTTGGCTGATCGCTGTCCCTTCGAAATACAAGATGCGCTCGCACCCAACGCTTTTTGCAACAAATCGCCGTCATCCGCTAATTCATTAAGGTTGCACAGAATGGTACGTTAAATACTTTGGTATTGGTACTGCATACGTCGAATACCCGCTCAGTAAAACTTAAGATAACTTGAATACCATTGACCGCGGTAAATATTAGCTACGGCAATTAGACTTAGACATACAACAATAACGCCTTATGACCTTGATCTCGTTTTGTGCGCCTCCACCTGTCTGCGCTTGGAGCTTAAGAAAAAGTCGCCCGGCAGTGAATGTCTACTAAAATAAATCGCCATTATGTTATTACATGTAATAAGTTTCGCTTGTCAATATTAAATATCTTTTTTGTAGACGGTAAAACGGACAACGCATAAAAATCTAGATCACCATTCAACAGATATTTTTTACAGAAAATATCTCTAACACTGTCTGATTGTCATGTCATTGTAAGCAGGAGTACGTAGGCTAAAATATTAATTAGATTGTGTTACAAAAGATAAATATATTTAAAGACGTAATTTGGGATTTATAAAAACCAAATGATATTAGCTATCTATGCACGTACTATATCTTCATAGTATTTGATGTAATAGCATTGAAACATAACGATTATCGTAAAAATATAAATGCATTTGAAAGTACCGTTCTGCATTAGGTACTTTAATGTAAATTAAAAATACAAGCAATATTACATTAGAATTAGAATCCACGTTTTTGTTTTGTCAAAACGAAATGTGTTTTTATATGATTAGTTATGCGTGTTTCTTTTTTAAATTCATATTCAGAAGAAAGAGTTGTATAGATTTCCTCTAGTGAAATTTACATTTCATCATCAGCTCACTATATGTCCCCACCGAGGGGCACGGAGCCTACCCTAAGTTGAGGGTGATTAGGCCATAGTCAACCACGCTGGCCAAGTGCGAGTTGGTTGACTTCACACATATCTTTGAATTTCTTCTCAGGTATGTGCAGGTTGCATCACGATGTTTTCCTTCACCGTAAGAACGTCGGAATAAATGTACATATGTAAATCGAAAATCGAAAAAACACATTGGTACATGGCGGCATTCGAACCCAGGACTTGCAGATTGCAAGTCAAGGGCTTGACCACTGAGCCACCGACGAAATTTACATTTGAACAAAATTATCTATATGTGTAAGTTTTTTTTACCAAAACATACGAACAAAAACATATTGTATTTCATCTCTTTCTCTTTAGACAGTTATATATGTTTTGTATATGCCCGTAGCCTAACTGCATTACTCTGTTTGTCCTTCTTACATCCGAATGATTTTACCGATTTTATTAAGAGTGTATCGCCTCTGATTAAGTAAGACAAGGACGAGTGATTGCGTTGTACTCGCCGGACTGTATGTACCAAATATCTTTCAAATACTTATTTATATATATACTAGCTGTCGCCCGCGACTCCGTCCGCGAGGGATTAAAAATAGACGTTGGCCGATTCTCAGACCTACTCAATATGCTCACAAAATTTCATGAGATTCGGTCAAGCCGTTTCGGAGGAGTATGAGAACGAAAATTGTGACACGAGAATTTTATATACATATAAGATATATTAATCTGATATCATGTAGTTCCAAACTCTGTTTGTCGTTGTATTAGTATTATATATATAGTGATGGGCTCTGCTATATTAACTTTATATATGAGCACTTTTGATGTCGATATCTCAAAACAATTTAATTACATAACATTTAGGTATTAAACTTTTTGACTTTGTTATCGAAAAACTGCATAAAAGGGAAATATGTTTTTATAAGTTTTTTGTTTGCTAAACATTTTATTTCTTTTTATTTAGTATCTAATATATAGTAACAATTTGGTAGTTGTAGTTATTGGAATTATTATTTGTTTTAATTAATAATAAAAAATGTACTTTATTTTTATATGTCTGTATGCCAGCGACTGTTAAGGAAGTGAATGTGGCCATGAGTTTTAAAGGCACCTCTCGTTTCAAAGAGCACGTGTATATTTCATTACAATAATGCATTATAAGATTGTTCTCTACAATTAGTCTAATTAACTACAAGAAGCACAAAAGCCAAAAATATCCGCAGAATGAAATTTCATTTATTAGACGAAAGTGATCTGCAGTTTATTTTAAGGTATCTTTAATTTATTTATTAATTTGAGCAACTATGTCGAGTGCAAATACAACACTACAATTTATTAGTCAAAAAGAAATTGGTATGAGGTAGGTTTCCACTGCCGATAATTGTAGAAAAGATTTTATAAGGCGATAGCCTTATAAAAATTTTTCAGCAGTGGAAAGTCGCAGTAACACAAAGCTTCAGATTGTTTATGAATTACAATACGGGTCATTGTAATGGTTTGAACGACATCAAAATAAAATTTGAAATCATGGAAGATTGCACTTCAGACTAAGACCGATAACTTAATGAAGATCGGAGCATGAGAACAGATCTTATTAATGTTTCTAAATGAAATATTTCATAATATAATAACTACAAAAATAACTAACGACCTAGAAACGTTCGTATGCGTAGTAATTATATGTCTTTGAAATTATGCAAAATTATTTACCACCCAATAACAGTACCGGTAACCAAAACTCAATGCGTAAAACGTGCCTAAACTAAATGAGCATTGTTTGCCAAGAGGTAAAGAGTGACGTGCATGTGTGGAGTAATGTTATTGTTTTTTGACAACTCTATGGCCCCACGCCGCTCCGGAACCGGGGCTGTTGAATGGCCTTTTCGTATGACTATATGACTACAAGACATTTTTATTATTTTACGTCCGCTTTATACGAACAGAACCTTATGTAATCTTACTGATATTATAAATGCTAATGTTTAGATGGATGGATGTTTGTTTGAAGGTAACTCCAGAACGGCGGGATGGATCTCGATGAAATTTAGCATAAATATAGAACATAGTCTGTAAGAACTCATAGGCTACTTTTTAAGTTTTTTTTAATATGCGCGGACGGAGTTGCTGGGTACAGCTAGTAAGACACATAGATAGGGGGCTTACAACACCGTAATTGCATCACTATTTCCATTGGTTTCCTTTAAAACAGTTTAAAAATTTTAAATCATTAGCCTTTACTAATTTCAAAGCGCACCTACTTTGAATTCCTTAGTAAGTTGCCGATTTAAGTCGGTGTCCATTTTCCTTATATGCGAAAGCTTAAATCTAGGCTATTTTTTTCACGCTCACTAATTAAACCAGTAAAAACAAATTACATATAATAAAACAAACATGTAATTAGTTTTTCGAGCATAACAACAGTACTGATTGAAACGTTAAGTTTAACCAAACCGGCCGGAAATGTCAACTTTAAATAATCCATAAACATGTAAGGTCAGCTCATGGTGACACACACAAAGGCGTTGCAAACAGTGAAAGTGGTTAAAGTTGCAGTGTTCACTATGATATAAATCCTACAGAGATTGACAACTACCACGATTAAAGCATTCATTGCGAGGTGGACCGCGCTGCGCACTGGTTGTACTTGACAAGTTAACAAAATTGATCTACTCTTAGCGGACACAGTTGGCAACTCGAAAGTAACTTAACAAATATACATTTATGGCAATTTAATCAATATTACATGTAATTAAAAGGAAGTATTAATGTGGTAACATTTTACTGGTATTTTTGATTATACTAAATACACAGACCTTGGCGCGTTTTAGGTAGCTTGTACTTGATTGAAATTGTTGCTTTCATTAATTGAGCTTTATAAGCGATTGAGCAACTTATATTCCTTTAAATAAAATTAATCAATAAATCGTATTGCTGGACCAGGTTATTTATTCCTAATCGATGACTATGTATGGTGTATTTAATTAGTTTCTTATATCTATTAAAATAACGAAATGTAATTACAAATGCTACTGAAAAAGCTCCAAAGATAAAGCGATAATCTTTTGAATGTTTTGTTAAACTAGAAATGATAAAGGTAGGCAAATCTAGTAACAATATCGTATTTACTACATGATGACCAGGGATACGAAACACCCTAGTTTATTTGTAAAAAGAGTCGCAATTTATGTTCGTAGAAAGTTGCAAGATAATCTTTCCCGTACAGCAAAAGAAGGCGACTGTAAATAGCCGATAAGAGTATAATCTACACGATATATTTTAGCTTTAATGAACAGATTTTAGTGCTTGAACATATTTTTTCTATTATAAAAATGAATATCATCAATTTGAAAGAAGCAAAGTCGATAACCACTCGTTTGTAACACATGTATCTTTTTTGTCAAAGCGTTCGAAATAATAAAGCAAATATTCATTATCGCCTACACGCTAGCAAATAAATTAGTTAGGCACCAAAGGACACAATTTTTTTTATTATGATGAGAACACAAACAGACGGCATTCTTTACGTTGAATAATTTAGGGTGACATTGGATAAAAGTCTCTAATTCGGTAAAAATGAACAGCCTATAGAATATATTATATATTTAAAAGATCAAAGGGTCGTAATTTGATATTATTGTTTATAAAACTAACCTGTTTATAAGTGACTTTTTAGGGATCGCAGTAAACACTAATCTTTGACAGATTGTCTTACACAGTGTTGAAAAGGATTGTCGAACATAATACTCACTCAGGAGAAGATGATACGATTTTAATTTCCATTTCCATTCAATAACATTTTATTGCCATTACTCAATTGAATTTAAGTCGTTTCCAAATATCAAGCCTGGTAAACTTACAAACAACATCATATAAAAGTAGTGTGAGGTTTGAAGGCCTCAAGAAAATACATAAACAACATCTGGTTATTACTGACCTTCGCAAACTTGGAGAGATACAAACTACAGACAAATACATGTTACTAAATATGCAATGCGAGGACTGACCTGTTCCGCACGGATGTCCTGCTGGACAGGGTAAAGTTCCTCTGGGGAAGGCGCGGAGCGGGCGCTGGCGCGGGAGCGGGCGCAGGTGCTGAGGCGGGCGGAGAGGTACGGGGCAGGCGGCCGCCCGCCGCCGCGCTCGCTGCCAGTAGCACCACCAACCACCACTTGGGCATCGCGAGAGCACGGGCCGCACGAGACGCGTAAGACACGCTCGAAAACGTACTGTCAAGCGACTGGCCGACGCGCGTGGTATGCGCTCTCGGTGACGTTCACTTTTGTTGTGGCGGTGGCTGGGCCGCCCCACTACGATGAAAGTGAGGGCTTTCACTGGGCCGCCTACCGACCGTTGGACTTCGGGATGTTGAACAGATCCCTAACAATGTTCTCATAATCATATCCCCGATGCATGGCCCACCTGTTGCATAGTATACGCGGACTGTTCAGCAATCATCAATAAATTGACTTAACTGTGTCGGGAAATTTATTCAATGTATTGGACAGAAATTTGATTTTGTTTAACACATAATTCCACTATGTGATAATTGTTGACTTCGACTCCATTACTTGTTTTGATTTCGAAACATAAAGGTTAAACCTTAATGTCACAGCGTTGTGGTCTGTGCTTAAAGTAGTACCGAAGTGTTATAATGTGACAAAAATAATTTCGGGGATATTTTAGACGAGCAGAATATTTATTGGACTTATTAAAATTTATTTTAAACAAGAGGGTTACCAACGTCACTTAATTTTATTCTTGTTGCAGTTATTATCCATGAAATAAATTATATACATTTTCCAAAAATTAATGCAATAACGCTGGTCCCTAAAAGTTAAAATAAAACAAATTAAAACATAAGTTCAACATTCGGGTAGCCTTCATTTATAGTACAGAATTATATGTTTTTGCGTAAATATATACATATGACTATCAAAAATAACAAAATCAAACAGCAGTATGAGAGGCAAGATATGAGTTCGGAAACCAGTTTTAAAGTCGTTGTCCGTTGGTTTAGCAATAGTGCTGTACACATTAAGAGCAGCGGTAGGTTACCATATGATTATAGACTTTCTTTGTTTTTTGTTTCGCTAAGTTTTTTTTTATTCATTAATTATCTTTTAATTTATATTACCCTACAATTTTTTGGAGATTTCATTTCTTTGTATAGACGTTGAAGTAAAAAGTTTTCCTCTATCTTAACTTTTTTCATAATATTCTGTAAACTTTTAACTACCCATTTTTTGACTAAATTCTATGTGGAAATGGATACAGGGCTGAGACAAAAAACACATTCATATTTTTCATGCTTTATTGTAATAATTAAATGAAAACAAAACAAAAATCCACACATCAGTGTCTGGCGTTTGCCAATAAAGACAAAAAAAAAAGAAAAGTAAAGTAAACAGTCTTTGGTTAAACATCCGGACAGGGCGTCTTCTTGAGATATTTCTTGCCAGAAGGCAATGAGACGACAGTGACTCCTTGTGGAAACAGCGTGTCAATATTTTCTTCAGGCACAGTTGGTAACACCATACAGTCATCGCCCATCTGTAAAGATACAGCGATTTACGTATTACTACTTTAATCTATCTGTTCTGTTCATTGTACATTTATACAAATTTCAAAAGCAAACTAACATATTTTTTTAATAAATATTCTAATGTATACTTCTAAACATTTTTAGGCCTAACTTCTAAGTATATGTACTATACGCACGGTAAATATAGATTTTCGATTTGGCTATGTGCTCACTGAGTACTATGTACAAAAAAATCTAATCATTAATCTGGGTAACAATTACTATACATCTATCAAAATTGTGTATCCTACTTACTACACTAGAAATGTCATAGCAAAAAAAATCATTATTAGTGGTATGTATCATTAAAGTGGCAAAGCTTTGGCAATCGAACCATATTGAGTTTTACTACAAATTAGAATGATACTACTCGTTATAACCTTGGTAAGAATTAACGAGTACCACGAAAACAATACGAGTAACCCACGCGAAGGCCGACCCGCTGTTTTATAACCGTGCATAGAGACGTTACGTGTACTCTCGCAAGTCTGTCAACACTCATACCTCTTGCACGCTTATTGTCTCTACAGAATGTCACCGACCGATTGTGCAATATATCAGTTTGTTATTGGACTGCACATAATATATATTAACGGTCGCCTACGACTTTATCAGATCAAAATTAAAAAGTAGCCCAAAATCTGCCCGCGTTCATCAGCTACCTTCTCGCCAAGGCCCGTCAAAATTGGTCCAGGCGTGCCAAGATTACCCGGAACAGATGAGGTCTTGAAGACAGAAATTTTAAAAAGTTTTTTTTTCGTATTAGAAACGCAAATACATCACATGTACATGACTTAAGTGAATGAACAGTAATAGGCTTTTGTTTAAAAAACAAATATAAAAAAACTTCTAATATCTATAAAATTTATAGGGATATAAAAATAATAAAAACTTACCTTCCAATCAACAGGTGTAGCAACTTTAGCCTTATCCGTCAACTGAAGGGAGTCCAGCACGCGCAGAATTTCACTGTAAATAAGTTAAAACTTGAATCAATAAAATAGTTTCTCATTCTTAATATTAAAGGTTGTAGCACACCACCCACTACACAACTCCTTAATGCCTAATTGATGAATTGATGACAAGTGTGTTACAAGCTTAATACAATAAACAAAACACAATCTCATTATTTTTTTATATCATAAGGTGGCAAACGAGCGAGTGGTCACCTGAAATTGCTGAAATAGCGAAGTGACCGTTGCCCATGGACATACGCAATGGCATATGCGTTGCTTATCTTTAATCGATGGAGGAGAGGATGCACGGAAATAAAATATTTTCCCTTCCCATGCATCCTCTCATCTGGAAAGTCCACTTCCAATTCCATTTCATAATTATTCTCCAACATTCTATAATTTACAACAAATAATTGCTAATATTTTATTTGGAACAACAAAGTGTATCTACTTCATAAGAATAACTCCAATGGTGTGTGGCATTGTGTTACAAAGTTGGCATGATTCAATAATATTTAATGCAGATAATAACGAGCCTTGAAACAATATTTTTCTAGTATATAACTATGTCATTGCAAACAATGGACATAAATATGTTACCTTAAATTTTATTTTATCAAAGAATTTCTAAATATATTTTTGGTATTGTATTCCATTTCACATAATTCATGCTATTTATCCTTGACACTATGTTGTAGCACAAGGTTGAATCTTTGGCATTCCCCAGTCTTTATGGGAAACAATTTTATAGATGGAGTATTTGTTATCAAATACTCATTAAAACAATATATAAATAGAACATAAGACAATCCATAACACCATATAACCAATTTTAAAATGGAAAGAAAATACAGAGAAGTTAATCACATTTAACCAAATTTATAAAACCTAGTTAGTGTGATTGTTCATGCAACTATTCTTCAAAATGTACATCTACATATACAATTATTTAGGCTTTAGTAGTATTAAAGTATTTATCTAGCATAATTTTTTTTTGTGACTGCCTTGAAGAGGCATTTACAGCTCAGCGGGCTTGAGGTGGCCGAGCGCAGATGGCGCTTAGCCTAAACTTGGTTTAAGAGTAACAAGACTCGAGGGCTACCTCAGGAGCCTCGGCTCGGGCTGTTACTTCGTTATTGTTATCGGATTGGTAGGTCACCGAGCTCTTAGAGCGCTTAGGTGGACGCTCCATGGAGTGACTGGTCTCAAGGGCTCCCGAGAGGGGACCTCGGCTTGGGCTGTCACTCATTACGCGTTTAGCATTCCAATTCAAGGGTGCCCAAGAGGGCCGAACCTTGGCTTGATCGGTTGCTATTATTGGATTGCTTCTAGTATGAAACTTTACCTAGAGCTCCAAACTAAGTCCCTTTGATGAAAGAGAAAGCTGTTAAATGTATAGCAATAATGTTACTATTTATTATTTAATGTTACTAATAGCAATATTGTCAGGAAAAATTTAAATTTTTATTTTTCCTGACAATATTAATTTATTTTTATAAGCAGTGTAGTGGTTTCAGATACATTATTACATCATACATATCCCCACTGAGTTAGAAATTAACTTTATGTTATAATTACTCAAAGTTTCTGCCAGTGGTTGCTGGGTAAAGAATGGAGAGCCGGAACTTCTTTTTCGGATCAATGATATACACAGCGCGAGCAGTTAATGGTATTCCCGAAGAATCAAGTTCATCCTTATCCACCATTCCCAGTTTAACTGCTAAGTTCCTGGCCTTATCTTCAATTATTGGATATGGAAATGGTTCATTCTCATTGCAACCTGTTGAACAAATTTAAAAATGAATATCAACTACTGTTAATCATTATTAGCTCACTATATGTCCCCACTAAGTGGATCAGAGCCAACCCAAAGACAGAGGTAACTAGGTTATAGTCAACTATGCTAGGCAAGTGCAGGTTGGTTGACTTCACACACATCTTTGAAAGCGCTGATGCAACCTGCGCAGATATGCACAATGTTTTCCTTTACCATAAGAATGTCTGATGGAAATTGTAGAAATTTTTAATATTCTATCATAACCACACTGATAATTATACTTGTAAAATTTACCTGCATAACACTGGATGTCTTTACACCAGTCATTATGAGACTCAACTGTATCACAGGACAAACCAATGACTTTTACATTGCGTTTCTTAAATTCTGGAACTAAAGTAAGGACCCTTGCGAGCTCTGTAGTACACACTGGTGTGAAATCGGAAGGATGAGAAAAAAGTATACCCCATCTGAAAATAACACATGCCATCAGTAGTTGTTAAATTATAATATGACTTACCGCTAGCTGATACAAAAATAAAAGAAAAATGACTATAACTTACGATTCGTCAAGCCATTCATAAAAGTTTATTTCACCTTGAGTTGTGTCAGCAGTGAAATTCGGGAAAACATCACCCAAGTGCAGCATTTTGAGGTTCTTTAAACTTTAACTTTTAGTAGTTCTGGACGAAATAATCACAGTTGAAATATATAGCAGTTAGCGTTATTCCTAACAAATTACTTTTTAATGAAGACTCACTAAATTAGGAAATAGGTTCTCAATAACTTTCCTCAACTTTGTTTTGAAAAAAATTTGAATTTGGATTTGTGAAGTGTCACAGAAGTGTCAACAACGTAAACTTTTTGATATTTTTTGGATACCGGTCTTGACCAGTGTTGACAGTAACTTTTCCATGTCGATTTAATCGATTTCATGTGGTCATTACATTGCTATCTTTGAATAATTGTAGCCAACCAACTTTAGTCGCCCCCGCTAGCACTTTGAGATCTACAATTCTCTTATACATCGTTTCTAAGGAATAACTAACTCAAACGATTTTTCTTACTTAGCCAAAAAAGGCAAATTTTAAGGGTTCAGAAATACGCCATTAATTCTTGCCAACTGAACTTTACTTACGATAAATTTATCTCATGTTACTCGATAATGCAGTTTTCTATTGTTTCCTAATGTTTAAAGTTTTCGAAATAGGTTTTTGAATTGTTTTGTTTCCTTACGAAAGTTCTAAAAACATAAATCTATCTTTATATTATATTTTCGGCTAAAATATTACGGCTTTATGCTTTTGGTACACTATAAATTTCGATGTATCGAAATCGGTTGATTCTAAACAATGGATATCACTTAAAACCAAAGAGTAATAAAAAAAGACTTACGATATTATATTATCTATGTACTGTGTTATTATTAGAAATTAATGGAAATATTTTGTATAGTCTTTGTTAGAAATTAGGTTTTATAATCATTAATATTAAATTAAATTACATTACAATTCATTAATTATTATCGACCGATAAACTCTTATCATATATTGCAGAAAGTTTTATTGTGTTTAATTGAAAGTTAACACCTACATCGTTATCTCGATGCGTACTTACTTATGAATTATTAAATGATTAATTACAATGGCTACAAATTTTGATTCCCAGGATCACTATAAGTTATACAAGTTTACTAAAATACTTGCACTAAAGGTTGTTCAGATAGTTGTACAAAGCAGACAGGGCAAAAAAATCACTCATGATTATTCGACTCCAAAAGGTTTCGAAGATGGTCCACCTTCATCGCCTAGTAATTTACAATGGGTACGATTATTTCTAATTTCATTGTACCTGTGTTCTATAATCTAAAATATGTATTTCTTCGATCAATTAAATTTTAATTTTGTTCAATATGTCTTAAATTCATTGCTTATTTTATTTCTAGTTTAATTTATCAATACCAGATGAACCGGGAATTAATACGGATACAAAACGTGTTTTAAACGGAGAAGTGATTGAGGCGCTTGCTAAAGTTCTATGCATTGAAATTATACTTAGGACCAACGATGGTGATGAAATGGTGCTTGAAGTATGGACTGTTAAATTACTACCAGGATGTGACATTGGCTTAACATCTGTATCTACAATATACTACAGAATGAGTATAATGCTTAAATCAACTTTAAGTATTTCAAGAATAACACCTGCATATAAATTATCACGATCTCAATTAAAAGAATCATATAAAATTTCACATAGAATTTATGGTGGTCAACCTAATTTGGATGTGTTAGGTGAGTTTATATCTTAATATTTTGTTTAAAAAAAACTATCTTACTGCTTTCTGATTGTAATAACTAGCAATGCACTTGTAAAAATGTATTATTGCATTTTGAAAGCATAAGGGACAATTTATTTTATCTACGTGTAACTTATCTCACAGAGAAAGTTAATTTTTTACATTATAAAATATATTGTTAAAATAATATTTATAAATTAATTATATTTTTCTTGCTATTAAATCATATATTTATTTTTTTATCTTGCTTATGAAGGTTGTCTGTTAGGGTTGGACAGTGATACTCGCTAATAGAGGTTTCAGGATTCTTGCTTATACTTGACTGTATATTTTGAAGAATCAAATTGCAAAATTTATAAGTGAGATAAGCAACACACTTTGTTTTTTAATAATTCTGTCATAAATTTTAAGGTGAAAAACATAAGACTATTAAAGTTAGTGAATTGCACACCCCGATTGGAACAATACTTATTGAAGTTGTATATAGAACAAAAATGACTATGTTACCGGAGGATAGAGGCAGATATATTGAACACACCACGGTGAATTCATGTGGAGATATAATGATGAAAAGTGATCATTTTCCAACGGAAAACCAAAGGTAACGCATCTTTCTACTACTATTGGTACTACATTTTTTTTTATATCATAAGGTGGCAAACGAGCGAGCAGCCACCTGAAATCGCTGATATAGCGAAGTGACCGTTGCCCATAGACATACGCAATTGCATATGCGTTGCCGGACGCACACACATCAGACGAAATGCGGAATAGCTTCCACTTTACGCCTGTCTTCTGTGTGATCGAGCTGGGCCGATTCGTGCGAAAATGTTAAAGCGGGCTCTACCATTGTTTCATGATAGATATGTTTTAAAATTTCATATGCTTATTTAAGATTCTTATAGTAAAGGAAACATAACCGAATCTACTAGGGTAGGTTCAAGATTTACGGTAGGGGTACATAAACTGTCTCAGATTTATTATTTCTTAACATCTTTTGTAATTCCAGGAGAAATCACATGGAAAAGAAGGAACTTGATCTGTCAAAACCATTGACTGCTGGTGCTTTTGTTGATGTACAAAAAATTAAAGAGTTACATGATTCATTATACCAGCAGTTACCTCCTGAACCACCTATGAGTTGGCTTCTTGCAGAAAAGGACAAAATGGAAGAGGTAAACAAAAAAACTTACAAATATAATAAAATAAAGAAAAAGCTATTTAGTTTTCTTTCTTTATTTTTTCTAATTTCATCATCAATTATTCTTTTTCTGTCAGAATTACCTTTGAAATCTCAACATTTTTGAGATAAGAAAAATTGAATTGAAAACCATCTAAGTGTAAGACTCTTTTATTAAACAATACAATTATCCTTTAATTTAAAACTAATTTGGGATTACAGAAAATGAAACTGTTGACTATACCTGAGACGCCAGAAGAAAACAAAACTGTAGATAATACTGAAATAGAAGAGGTGCAGGCACATTCAAGTAAAGCTATTCAAGTACCAAAGACCAGGGAGAGCAGTAAATATACTAGTTTGATGGTAAGTAGTTTAATTTTACCTTATAAAAGTTAAATGTTAACAAGATGATGTCACCTTAACCCATTTTAAATGACTAAATGGTTTTGAATAGCGACATCTTTTTCTTAAAGTAATTCGAAGCATTGATTACAATTGTTATACAAATTTTCAATGAAATAGTGTGCAATTTATATGTTAAATCATAAAAAAGCAAACGGCAAGTACATATCTGAGATGATTTAAGAGTCTTATTCTTGAATATATTCTTACATTTCTTACTTCCCCTGTTCATTGTTTCCCCAACCAAGACCCACTTGGGGTCGATACGCCAGCAGAGTAAGAGTTTCTCAAACTAAATTCACACCGAGGGGAATATCTTAAAGACTTATACAGATTTATATTTTATTTTACATACATGCTAAAGCTTTACAATTTCCTTTAATATATAATGTCATCATTCCAGGACTTTCCATTTGCTGAAGGCAGTCCAATAGCGGACCTGGCTAATTTCTATCAAGAATGTCTCCAAGCAAGGTCAGCGACTGAAGACTGGTCGGAGATATTAGCTGATACCTCTGCTTCTTCAGATTCGGAATCTCTTGCCAAGCAATTGAAGATGTTTGAAGATGCAGTGCCGGAGTTTGATAGTATGGTAGCATCAATGTTTAGCAACTCTGAACAAGGGTCTGATCATTCTTAAATAAAGTAAGTAATCTACCCATAGGGTATGTATATTAAAGGCCTATAAATGGCCATAAAAATTATCAACACTCATGGAGATATTTAAGAGGGATTAAACTTGTGTGATAGAAGTATTTTTTGTGGAATAACTTGATTCCCATTGTTAGAAAATAGTGACACATGACAATTTATACTTAGAAGTTATTTTTCTTAAATACTAAATAGTTTAATGCAGTCATAATGTTAGAATTTTTTCGTCTGATGTGCACCAAATGTACATTTAATTTTTTACAATACTGCATTTTGTTGTATCTATAGCGAAGTCCAATTTTACATCTCTCTATGTATGTTTGACTTTGAATTTAATTACCATTCTAAAGTGTTGAATATTTCTTCAAATATTTTCAAGTCTTGACTTATACCAAGTAAAGAAATATACCGACTTTAATAATTTTTGCATCCCATTACTAATATTACAGAAGTTATTCAGCTTGAGCTATGAAAGTAGCTAGAAGTCAAGGAACTACTAAAGCGGAACATATGTTCTGGGTCCCTTTATATGTAACTGAATATACATAAACATTATGTACATTGTTAGTTTGATATCGAGATTTAATAAAATTGATGAATTTTAATTTAGAATAGATGAAATTATGTAATAGAGCCGCGGCAGTTTTATTTATTTTTGGTACTATTTGAATAACCTTTAAACATTTTCATGAGTGTTTGTGCAATTTATTTATTCAATTTTAATATATGTATAACAATCACATACAGTCATAGAATAGGGATGTAGTAACTTAAATATTGATGTGGGTGTAATCATAATAATTTTCGTCCTTTACTACCAATATACTCAATTCAATAATCATTATTTACTTAACTTATTATGTAAAACTCTGATTATGTTGTGTACATAAATGCTATTAACATTCTATCATACCAATCTCATTATTTATTACATCAAATCATTTCTTAGCATCATTATAGGAGGTTTGCTAAGTAAATAAACTTAGGAAAGATATTTAAGTTATAGTTTTGTCAGAGATATAAAAAAACCCAAAGATATGCTGGACATATGCCCATGACAAGAATCTTTTGAATTCGTTGCCAGTCAGCAAATTATGATGTTTTTTATATATTTCTACTTTAATTAAATCAGCATCCCTAATACACTTTCATGTACAAAACTATGATTATTGTTTATTAATATATAATTAATTTACAAACTATATATTTTATTAACAGTATTCTACTTAAATAAGTAAATGTACACATGCAATATGTTTATAGATAAGGATATCTCAGCCGGTGAGTGGCGCTGCTATCGCGGTTAGTTCTGTTAGAAAATGTGTAAAACCTTTGGTAATTTGCATCTCTGGTGCTCTATGACATGTTTTGACATTTTTTGACGTTGACAGGAGGGCGAGTAGTGAGATATCATAATTTAGTTTGACTTATGCCCACCGATAGATATCCTTGTCCACCTATAACTGGTTTTTAGCAGTGACCACAGATCTCTATAAATGGATAGATTATGATTTGGAAATGACAGCTTTTCGAATTTCCACTTTAAACGGTAATATCATCTATCTCTAATAGTGACAAAATGGCAAAGATTAAATAGGCACAAAATATCTCGGTTTGTAGCCTCTCCATGTATAGATGTCAGTGATAGTGACAGTTGTATTAACACCTAAAGTTGTTTCTGTTTTTTCAAAGACTGTGAGGGATGACAAGATGTCAATACAAGTGTCAAGTGAAATTATTAAATAACTTGTTAAGAAACAATACCCTGCCATATTTTGAGACTATGAGAAAACCCCATCAAGTTAATTGTAATTTAATTATATTCGCTGTATAAAACAGCATTATAAAAATGATCGGGCTAAGTTTTAAAATAATTATATGTAGTCTAATTTTTGTTGCAAAACGTACAAATTCTTTATGATTTACACATTCAGAATCGTAAAGTGTTGAAATTAAGCATCTTTGGATCCCATAAAATACAAAACATCATGGTAATTAAGTCATAGTTGTTTAAATACATTGACTATAAGACAGATAAAGTAATCTGAGACTGTTTTATAAAGTTATGTTTTACAGTGTTAATATTCTTCAAATATAGATTAAGTTTGGTAGATTAATTGTTGATCTTGTAAAATCTTATATCGAAAAATGTAGTTCATTAGATCTTTAGAAAAACCAAACAGATGTTAAATTGAATTAATGACATAAGAAGCGAAATATAATATGTTAATATTGCGTCAATCGACAATATTTTATGGAAAATTATACTAAACTGCCTTCATCTAACAATATTATTTACTTTTTTAATATGCTTTATAATTTACCTATATCCTTGTGCCTTAAACATTAAATGGCACATATTTAACTTACAAAGAAGTGCCAATTAGCATTAGTTGAAAGGTTAAGTTTACTCATAGATTTATTATATTACAATAGATTGGATTATGAAAAAAAAAACCAGTACAATTACAATCTCTTATACATCACCGTCATTTGTTAAGTACTAGATCCATATTGACTCATCATTTTTATTAGTTTTCTTTCCTTTGTCAACATACTACAAATGAGGTTTTATAAAAAACAATTTCTTTTAATATCCATAATATCTTTTAATAAGCTAATCTCTTGTGTAATAAATCTGTGATCTGATTATAAAGTTAATCATATTATAGTAATTCTTCTTAAATCATATAGCTTTTATGTAGTTAACATATACATTAACGTTCACTAGAAAACATATACTTAATATAAATTAATATTGAAAATGTTATCTGTTATAAGAGAAATAACAAAATGTATTGATATAATATTTATATTAAAAATACCAGTTAAATGTTTGACAATCTTAATTATGTTCCTAGTCAAGTTTCAATATTTTATAATAACGTATATTGTATTTAACGTTATAACCTGTGGTTTCGACTGTCCTAACAATACGTACCTAATACAAACACATTTATTGATAATATATGAATTACAGGTTAATTGCTCATATGTTCTGCTAATATTGCCGTCTCTGTTCTTTCAAAGAGAAAGTGAGAGACGACAGGATGTCAATAAACGTGTTGTCTCAGTCGAATCGCGCAGTAATATTTGAATTTCTATGACTTGTTGTCTAACAGACCTTTTATGATCGCAATTGTTATACATACAGATAAAGAGACGCATGTTAAATATTTTATTCTGTTATGTTACCACAGAAATGTAGACAATTAGGTTGACAATGCGTCCACCCCAGTTGACAATGCGTCCACTGGGGTGGACGCTTTGTCAACCGCGAGCTACCAATCTGTGTCAGTGAGAATAAAGTATCGTGTTGCTACAAATTTAAATCTTTATCCCTCTCAATCGGCCACCTTGAGGCGGCGGCGAATGATGGCCTCTGCGGGTCGTTGATAGGTGGTCGAGAAGTGGACGAATGCACGTTAAAATTAACTCCTACAAAGACATTTGGTATTTTCAGAATGTTCAATTCTCTTACCGTTTTACGTTTACGTAGAGGTATATTTATAATTTTACGATATCTTTTTTTAAACTTCTTTGTTAACGAACTGGTGTAATCAAGTCTTTATTTAAGGGCGATAAGTAGGGCCATATTGATATATACCTTTTTTGATTATAAACAATTACAAGATACAAATGGGTTTTATTTTGAAACATATTACTTGTCATAATGCATATTTGATTCCCTCTACCTGATTTATAATATATGCACATATATTTGTACTATTCTCTACCTTTTATTATATTTCAAGTTTCTGCTTCATCTCGTATAAATAAACAAGGTGTCCACAGAACTATAACTTTAATAGATATCAGATTAATTAAAATCGCTTATGTACACAATGAACTTCGCTACATACATGGCAAATACATAGATCTTTGGGTTCGATTTTCTTCGGTTTTATGCTTGTAACTTTCACGTGTTGCCCAATTATATTCTGAAATTAAAAAAATCCTATAATATTAGAGAAGCTTTTTCAAAAAAATATGCATACTGCAAAATAAATAAATTTCTATGTATACTACCACAGACAAAGGAGACAAAAAGTGGACGCTAAAATCGAATTTATTTCAGATAGTACTTAGTAGTACATACTGTGGCGACCCTCTGTTGGGATAAGGGCGAGTTCCTACCATTCAGATGAAATGAAAATTATTACGTTAAGGTATTCTAAAATCTACATTTTCTACCAATGTTAAAATATCACGATCAGGGTATTAGAAGTCTTAAAATACCTGGGCATCTAATGGAGCGATGTATGTTTTCTTTATTTCTGTGTTCAGACTGTTCGCTAGATCATGTCTAAGCTTCTGCGCCATGACAGCATCGTGCAGTAGATCGTGAGATATCTGCAGGCGATCGGATGCGCGCGCCATACAACGGACCTCACGTAATGCGTCCAGTGCAATGTTCAACCGAGCCCGGCTTAGAAACTCGTAGAATGAACATTCAGCTGAGCAGTCCTAAAGAAAACACAACTTTTTTTTATATAAAATAAGTGGGCATCAATAAATCGGTGTTTTCAACGACGCCTTTAGACATCTGCAATACCAGAGGAACGGCAGATGTGTTGATTGTCTTTGAGAAGATGATACGCTCCCTTCTTAAAGGACCCTAAGTCGTAGGCGGTTTGGTAATACCGCCAAGGACAGACCATTCCACAACGCGCCTGTGCTAGACGGAAAGTTTCGCCAAAACCGCACGGTTATGATTGCCATGTAATATTTTTTTATATTATATTTTAGTTAACCTACCTCTTTTTTACTTTTTATGAATATTTTTTCTTGCATTTGTTTTATCTCTTTTGCCCAACCACTGTAATTAAAAAAAAACTATCATTGCAAATTAAACTTTATAAAAACGTTATAATAAGCACAATTAACTTACTGCGCTATCTCTACTAATTCTTGGAGAGTTTCGGCGCCTTTCGGTAACAATGGTGGGCTTAAAATTTCTGTTTCAATCCATGTTTCATTAAGTTTCAATGTAAGATAATGTGAACATAGTATTAGTGTTGCCTGGAATTGTTACAACACGTATATTAGAGTAACTAATGATGTATCCAATGAAAGCGATTAAGTATTAATAGATAAAATGGCCATTATTGTTAAGCATTAACAAAAAGAATTACACTATATGTTATTATAGTACAAAAAACGTGAAATCTTGCTAATATTTTAGATGGATGAATGTTTGTTTGAAGATATCTCCAGAACTGCCGAACCGATCTTGATGAAATTTGTCATACATGTATAGCATAGTCTGGAAGAACACATACGCGTCGCGGGCGACCGCTAGTATATAAATAAAATTGAAGTAGTGCATTGTTGACTGGTAGTTTATAAGTGTAAAACACCTCGTCTTGCGGCGGCAACTTGATATTCTTGTACAGATTGTAAGTCTCATCGGCGAGCGATACTTTAAAATCCAAATCTTTCGAAAGCATATGAAGAATAGCAAACACCTGTAATTACAATTTAAATAGTAAGCAGAATAACATACGAATTTAATAACGACAAAATGATTTAATTTACCTTTGACAATCGCGATCCAGCTAAATCTGCTGCAGATAGGCACAAGACATTCCCAAGAATGTATTGTTCAGGACGTAAACAATATATTTGTTCCCTAATCTCCGAACGCATCAATGGGCAATCTAAATCTGTTTATACAAGAAGTAAAAGACAACAGAACACTATATTAGTGACACATTGTGAATAAATCATAATCAGTCTATTAGTAACCGCGGCCTAATTCGAAATACGAAGTCGTGAGCCAATTTATTATAACATAATAACTTTCAACACAACCGTAGTTTTCTGAGACTAAAATCGCTGTTAAAAAATTATTATCTTTGTTTTCTCAAAGATAATGAAAGGGATGACCATATATTTTATACAGAAAGTTTGCTATCAGAAGCCAACGGTAAGCGAAATAAAATCATAAGATTTGGACATAAAACTTAAAAATAAATTGTAATTAAATGAACGCTTACTTTGAATCACACCTGTATCGCTTAATGAAATATTATTCACTTGACATTCATCGCGAAAAATAGCTGCTAGTAAATTCGCGATTGAAGCGCCTCTTCTTACTAAGTTTGGTATCTATAAATCATTAGTCACTCTTTTTACTCCTTACATTTATATTGTTTTTTAAATGAATGCTATAAACTTACAATATAAGAGGCAGCAGAACTTGCACGCCAGGTGACAATCTGTCCGACTGCCTCACCGGCGCGCGCGACGTCGCACAGAAGTGCAAGGGCAAGACATTGAACAGGACGCGAAGTTAACTGTGCGCATCAAAACAAAACATTCCGTTTTAAGGTTTAGAATCGTTTGACATTTTGTTATGTAACTCATAACAACGTAAATATAATACTAAAATGCATCAATTTAAGATTTAACTACTAATATAAACCTAGTATTGAATGTTCAGTCAGATTTCAAGATATTCTAGTTACATTAAATAGAAAAGATATTGCGGAAATTACAAGTTCCTCCATCAACTCTTTTGATTGATTGCTAAATTGTTTCTAACAACATAAGCGATTCAAGAACACTAGTTACGTCATATTGCCTTCAAGAAGAAAGTAATAACCGTGACTACCTATCCGACAATCCGAGTCATGCGTTCTGTGATGTTAAAGTCCCTGTAATTTTTTTTGAACGACCGGGTTACAATTACGCTTCTATGACAACTTATAGTATGATTAAATGCCCTTAATATTTCGAATATCAGCTTAAATATAACCGTCAGTAGAAATGAACTCGATTGACCGGTTGAGTTCAAAACACAGTTTCACTTTTTTGTCTCTATTAATTTTGCATATAAAATTACTTTCCTGACGTCGATATATTGAAATGAATACAAAACCATTATATTTTAGTTATATGTCGACGTAATCATTTATAAACGTACCGCAATACTTCCTAGTTTGTCACGGAATATCTAAAATATTTTAAAATTTTCCCACATAATAAGTTACATAAAACATACAGAAATCATATCCAAAAGCTTGTAAACTCCGTCATCAGCTACAAATCTTGATCTATATGTGTCGTTCCAAATAATCGATTCCCATACAAAGTTAAGTAAAGATATCATCCACCTAAAATAAAAATTAAATTGTTAAAATTTAAAAATGCCTCACAGCTGTTTTATAAACATTCGAACCACTTGGTTAAGCATGCTTGTTATTCTTAGCCGGTTTTCTGGGGCCGACAATTACTGCTTTTATAGAAGACGTACAACTGTAACGAGTTTTGAGTTGACCAAGAGACAACTACAGTGAACTTTAAGTATTTTAGGGTAACGTAGCCCAAGGGCAACTGCGGCACTGTTGGGTAGGTAATACGGTAAATCTGAAAACACATCCAGAGAGAAATTGATATTTCCTACACACGATAAAAGTGCATTTTAATAAGCAATTGGCCCGTCGTTTGCTATTTTTCTTGCTGCTTTTGTATTTTAATGAATTTCTATTACTATAACTATAAATATTTATGCCATCTCGAAACCCAAATTCTGCAAACACAATTCTGTTCACAATCTTGCTGAATAGACTTTACGTGTTACAATATTCAAGGGAAATCTCGAAAAATTCTTCTTGACTTTTCTACACAATTAGGAACTTACCTTTCATTTACAATTAGATTTACTTGCAACGAGCTGAGTACGACATTCAGCATCCTTGTCGAGAGAGTTTGAACGGAGTTTGGCCATTTGATTAACGGATAAACTCGGCATTGTAAACTAGAATTAACTTCTGTACAACTTGTTAGAAGTCTTAAACATACGCATAAGATCACTTGACTCTTTTCGACAGGTAAAGGTTTTTGATCAAGCAGAGTGTGACAGAGACCTAAAATATTTTTCATAAAGAATATTGCTTTTGGACTAAATTATCTTACTAATATTATAAATCCGAATGTTTGGACGGATGGATGGATCGATGGACGAATGGATGGATATTGTTTGAAGGTATCTCCAGCACGGTTGAACGGATCTCGCTAAAATCTTCATAGATGTAAATCATGGTCTGGTAGAACACATAGCCTAAGTTTGTTTATCTTCGCACGGACGGAGTCGCGGGCAACAACTGGTATCATAATATATTCTAGGTAGTATCTACTAAATGTTTATAAAATTAGAACACTTACGTATGATTATAATAATACCATGGCTGTCGAACAAATCTTTCAACATATGTTGTCGGAGTTGACTATTTCTTCGACTTATAGCGACCTGCAGTACTCTAAGACACCAGTAGAGTATAGACAAATCGTACGGACTTTCAGAATACCATTCAATGTACCACATTAATCTGAGGATGACACCATTATATATATATCATAAGTTGAACAAAAACTATTTTTTTTTTGTAGTAAAATAACAAGCAAGAAGTTTTGTGATTAGTAGATTGGGATGCGTTGATTACATATTATTTAAATGTCATAAATGCATCGGCCAGATTAGTGGCGTTAAATGAGACGAAATTTAGAGTAAATGGACATTAAAATATAAAACTCTTATTGGGATGCAGTGTAGTTAATTTTCGATACCTTCTTATTAATCCATAATCTTGTACTAGACGTATTGATGCTATCGGCAGAGTGCAAATTAAAGCTTTAAAAGTTGTTTTCCTTAAGTCAGCATAGAGTGCCGGTGACCAGCGGGCTCTTATCTTGCAAAGGACTGGATCGAGTAAATACATAAGACCCAGAAGCCAATGACGACATTCCATATGCTGCAAATTGTACACCAATTTTACACCAGTATTCAATTAGGTATATAAAGAGGTTTTGAAACTTATAAGCTTTGTCAATAAATCTACATTCACCTTTCTTGGTTGCTGGTAAATTAAAAAAACAATTACACAGAGGTTTTACTTACAAATCTATTATTGGGAAATATTTTGAAAAAGTCCACGCTTAAATATATTAAAACTTGCTTAAATCTCACATCCAGTTGACTCGTATTGAAATTAATGGATCCCGTCCAATCAAGTCTTGCCGGTATTTCCGTCCGAACTGACAACGATATCACATCTGCCAAGTGGTAATTAAATTTTTTCAATGTCAACTTTTGTCATCCATAACAAAATTGGTTTATTTTTCATTTAAGTATAATTTATAAAATTCTTATCCAGATGTGTCTTTAAAAAATAACCCGCAGATGTCCACTGCCGCGACACTTTTATTAATCCATACTGACATCCCTTTCATTCACTTTGTCTAAACAGAGACCACAATATATAGTCATACATATCTCACGGCAGTAGTGTTCTACGGTAAATTGTGCGCAACGCACTGCGCGCGCTATCAACGCTCCATATGAATTGTTATGAAAGATGCATCGTTTGAGACGAATATTGTTTACTCAATTCAAGGTTTTGACCTTGTTTTACTGAGTTGTTAAATTCATTGTTAAATAATATAATAGAATGCATCATGATTTGCACTAAAGGTAGTTCATAGATCCCTGTTTTTAAATGAAATTAGTCTTTTGTAATTATTACGAGATAAAATCGACTACCCTTAGACTACCCTTTCTCGGCCTGTTTTTGTGTATCGATTTTTTTTTTAATTATACGATAACTAGTTATTAAAAAAGTTAAATTAGTAGTCTATATGTTCCTTCAGATTATTTTCTACATGTGTGACAAGTTTCAGGGAAATCCGTTTAGTCATTCTGTAACAAACCTTCAACGAACATTCAAACTTTCGCATTTACATTGTTATTAAGACTTATGCACTTTAAAATTGTTTCTAACCGTATAAAATAAGGCTTTTAGATAGATTATTACCCGGCATTAAAGCGTTGCTCAATTCAGTCAACCGATCGCCAAAACAATGAAGAAGACAAGAGGCTATGATGGTTAATGTAATTCTTTCGTGACGATGATCTCTAGCACGACATTCATATCGATACGCCCAAGCGAAACATCTGGAATACAATGTGGAATAAGAATCTCTCTATTTTATTAATAGAATCCTTGAAAATAACAAATTAAAAAATAGACCCCAAAACTTTATACATTCAAGGACGTCTAGACGTATAAATAAAGGGTAGATCATTAGGGTAGGGATAGCTAAAACTAGTTAGGGTTTATACTCTTGCATCTATAAAATCAACCGTATCGTTATTGAATCAAAACTGGTTAAACTAGATAAAGAGTGTGAACACAACGTAAACGCGTTAAGCGATTACTGTTTTGAAAACAGCCTGGGATATTCAAGATGTATTCGTGCTGTGTTCAAATGCTTACTTACCTCTGGCTGTATGAATCAGGACATGGAAGGGTTGTACAGAATTTAGGATCAACGCTCGTTATATCTTTTGTCGTTTTTAATAACACCAATAGTAAAGACAGCGTAGTAGACAAGTTTATACTACTAGCACCTGTAATAATGTTCATATCTTTAATCATTATTATAGCAGAGCGAATAGATATGTTGAATAACAGTGGGCTGGAATTTGAGAAGTTTTAGCAATGTATTTCATAATATTTGGATAAGTATTCAGTACAATAGTAATGGGGGTTTTTAAGTGCGGGAGAAGACTAGATGAAGATGATATAGACCAATTTTTTTTGTCTTTTTTGTTTACCTCTAGCCAGAGGCGAGACAAGAGTGTTTTCTAATAATAGTATTTTAACAGTCATCGTTATAACTAATAGATATATATCAAGGTAACAACTTATTTTCCTGTTTACACCTGCCCTTAAATTATTCGTACACCAACGCCTGTTTCGTCTCTTAGCATAATTACTAATTATCCCTTCACTTCCGTTTTAATTTAAAGATAGAGATCGAATGATGTGATAAATGAAATCTAATTTAATTGATATATTATGGTATAGTATACGTTGCATACATAAGTAACGAATATTCGTTAGAATCTAAAAGAATAATGTGTAATTGGTGTGAACTCTTGGAAAGTAGTGTACCTTACCTAGCACTACTCTAAAATCTTGAGGATCTGCTGGATTTGTGTCATATATTGGCAAATCTCTGTCAGGAAAATAGGGATTAAAACGATAAAATATATTTTCTATTAAATTACTCTTCATCATTGTTACACCTAAAACAGAAAATGTTGGTATAAAATACTTATACTCTTTAGTCAATTAGTAAAGTCGATTTTATACTTTACCTTTGCAAATTGTTTTAAGTAGTCTTATAAAAGTATTGATTAAGATCAAATAAAGTTAATTAGTACTTTTTGGATAACCGTGGACTTAGTAAATAAAAATTAATAAAGTTGCAAATTTGTTACACACATATGTCGACATTGTCGCATGCAAACAAAAGTGCAATCTCCAAGAATGCCGGAAAACGACGAGTTGTGGACAACGACAACATTCTGATGACAGTTTCACAAAGTCCAGTCGCAGCCGCAAATGTGTGGCTCAGTCTGACATGGCCTTGTTTACGTTGGGAATCTGGATATGATAGATGCCAGATTAACGCTCTCGAGACCACATCAAAAATATCGTCTTCTTCCAAACGCACAAGAAGGTAACCTGAAAATGACAAAATTCGATGGCGGTGTGCTTAGACGTTACGACTTGAAATCCTTATCAATTACTTAACTATTAAATATTTATTGAGGCAGATCGGACGGATCTCAGTATTATATCTCTTTTAAAATTTAAAACATGGTATTGATGACAACTGTTCAGATAAATAGGATGATTTTTGAAAACAACTGATTTAAATAATCACTTCTAAAAGTAATATCAATTCGTACGAAATGTGCTCGTAAATCGTTGGTAATATCTTCGAACATCCTATAGATATTGATATGTATACATCATGTTACAATAGAAAGTTAAGATCGAATTTAGAACGCTCTAGATTATAGGCCACAAGTAGGGCAGGGTACGGAGTGGTCCGAGCATTGAGACGTGTCAGACACGCGCTTGCTCCATAACTTTAAGGCCACCAAAATAGGAGTAAAACTCCCTCGAGTGCCATCGCCATTGTCCCCTTTGACTATAACAATGGAATGACAACAGTGAAGTGCGTGCTTGAACAAATTGATTGTCATGGGTAAGAAAACCTTACAACTATTTCGATTGAGGTAATACCGCTTTAAGACCCTATGGAGATGTACAGAATCTTTTAAATGCAACTGCTTTGTATTGTAGTAAGTCACTTAAGTATCCATAAAAATACCTAATCACGCTACTAATAAATTTGAATTTTAACTCTTGAATCTATCTATCATCTAGCTATCAGATATTTACCCATGAAATTGATATAGTCCGTCAAATTGTGAAAATAAGTGACAACATCTGACATAGCATTTAATAAAATTGGCTTTTCCATACAACGCAGTAACTGAATTATTTCATCTCTTAGCTGATATTTGGGAGACATCTTTTCAACGAAGTAATCCAACATTAAACATAGATAATCCAAAATGTCAATTTTCTGATAATAATTTGAGTTTAATTGATTACCATTGAAATGGAGAATTCAATCGATGTTAATTAAATCCACCCAAAATACTACAACTACGTCTTTGGATATAGCATAATACTATGTATCGTAGTCTTAAGTACAAAACTAATTCATATCGCAATTGATAACAACACTTCTTGGAAGTCGCGAACTTTCCACATCTAATGTCACTTGAAAGTAAGATGAAGATATAGATGTAAAGCCGACATATCTTCATACTTTCTCCCAATGCTATATACTATCAACATTTCAAATCATGGGAGCGAATGACTAAGAGTGACGAACAATGGACATACACGTTTTACTCCATGAGAAATTTATAATTGGTCACCATTCACTTTTGTCGTACATTGCACATATTTTAAAAAGGATACATATCCAAATTCTGCAATTTTCGCAAAATCTCTCAAATAGCTTTGCATACGATCTAACTGTTGAATAGCAATTGGATCTTTCACCATAAAGACTAATGTCTGGGCAACTTCCCACCCGAGTGTGACTGGACACGGATCTACCCATGACTGATCTGAAACGTTAATTACACATTTTAAAATTTGTTGGTTATCAGTTTTACGGTGATATTGAAATATGAGTTTACATATTTTTGGCGGTATTTATGTGTATTTTGTTTGTAAATTTGCAGTTGTGATAGTAGATTGTTTCAGATAACAGTTGCTTGTTTAATTCGATCAGTCTAGTCACCTATACATTGTTTTACCATATTTTTATTTTATTGTTACGAGGACTTTTCAATGCAGTGCTGGAGCCGGAATCTTATACATCGATGTGCATTAAATTGTTATTTGTTGTGCGACCATTTGATCGAGAAACAATGGCCACGCTTTGCGGGTCAAGATAGTGGCACACGAGAAATCATAACAATTATTTATATGACAACAGATTTAAAGGTTATGTGGGTGAGGGAAAGTTTATTAAACCAGTAGTACAAGGACTAGCATTTCATTATGTTTTACGACAAGCCCATACTTTCATAATGTGTACGTGCCTTTGTTTTGACTTTCTTTAATTGATTTCTTCGATTATGCAAATTAACTTGGATCCTATGTCCTAATATTTGTAAGCAAGACAAGACGATTTGCCACAGAACTTGTATTCCTCTGAGCAAAGATAGCAGCGCTTGTAGTAGGCATAAAAAATAGCAAGATGACAATATGATGTCAAGATATTATCGATAACCTTACCGATGGAAATAGGGTCTATTTTTTTAGTTAAATATCTCTTTAAAATCTCCTCTTCAGTATACTGTTTTCCTTCGGATCCGTGGACGCATTGAAACGTTTCTGATGATCCAGAACTATCCAGGTCTTCCCTCAACTTCTTTACTTCTTTCTCGCTTAATTTTTTTATTTCGCCAGTGTAAAATTCTCTTTTAAAGTACTGTGTTCTTGATGAACTCTGTGATATGTCGCCATCTCCTTTGGCATCTTTGTTTTGATTACGATTATTTGGGTTCAATTTCCCAGTATCAGGCGTTGATAAGACGTTAAAAGATCTCTTTTTATCCATTTGTAATTACTGATTTAAATATAATAACGATAAAAGTATTACGTATTTTATTTATTTGACGTTGACAGTGACATTTATTTAAAAAATAAATAGATCCATAAAGGAGGTACGAAATCATTAAAAAAGTAGGTAATGACGACATTTTAAAGATTATTTATCCATATTTATAATTTTAGGCTTTAGCGCCTTATATTGTAGATTTATTATACAAATTATTTTGAGTAAATAAATTTTGTAACCCCAAACATTTCTGGCTTCTATTTAGTACGTAGGTCATATAATATCGCTTAAATTGTAGCTCAGCGGGTGAATAACATATAGATTTGTTGACATCTAGCATATGATTTGAATGTTACGCGATGAGTTGTGAACCTTCGCGCGACATTTCTTTTTGTTTGGGCTCGCTGTAGCGCAGCAGACGAGGCGAATCGGTCAGCTCCCCTGCGCGGGCGCAGCTATATTGTCCGGTATGGGGGAACGATGCCGCGGCGTTCACTAGTCGCTAGTTGATAGTTGATCAGTTGCACACCGACCGCGTACGCGTAAAGGCGTATATTTATGACGCGTTTTTTCTACACTCGCTCGCATAACACACGTTAATTCATTAGTTTTCGAACCGAGAAAACCAAGTGAAATACTCTTAAATTAACTGAAAACAAATTGTGAGTGAATACATTTACCATATTAAGGAAGGACGCAACTTCTTATTATTGGGGTAAGTCGTTTCGATATTTATTTTCTTCGAACCGTAGAGGAGTTTTTATTAACATTATGCGTCTGAAGAACACATAGGAATGGTTTTATTATTCACCGTTTACTTCGTACTTAGTAATGGTCGTAAATTATATGTCGATTGGAAATCGATATTTGTAATGCCAGACCTTTCAAATTGTAACCGAAGTTAAACCGAGATAACCAAAATGAAAGACACAACAAATGGCTACAAAGTATTTTTGTTGCTTTAAAAATAGACGGAAAATACAGAAGGCGAATGTATATTTTAATACAGTTTACCGACAACATGTAATATAATTATTGCTGTATAACGAATGACAGGTGTATGAATGAGCCAATGCGATGGCTTGATGGGTGTGACGCAAGGACCACTTAGTGTAGGTAGGTATTTTATATTACTTTGCAACTGAACTGAATACTGCGGTCAATTTTTCTCCAATATACACTACGCAACGCAACTCAATTGCTAATATTTGTAATAGTTCTTAACATAGCAAAAATTACTCTAAGATGAAAAAAATAAGGCCTATATTAGTAGGACTAGAAAGATACGAGACCATTAGATAATATTGACAACGAAATAAGAAGCGGAATGCAGTTCTAGAAAAATGCTATTTAAAATTTCAAATACAATGGTATCAATAGCCTTACCTTATTGATGTAGATTGTCACTTCGAGTCATCTATAATAATTCGTAATGAATTTCTTTGAAACTTTCGACCATTATTCCATCTTTTTAACGCTGTAATGACATATTATTGTATCTGAATTTCAAATTGTGATTATTAGTAACTAACCTTTACCTTTTTTGTCATAATGAGATAAAGAATATAGTTTTAAGCTTCATAATTGTTTTAAAACTTATGAAGGACGTTAGTTAGGTTGGTATATTTATTAACATTTGCGTTAGTTTACGCTTTAAGGTATAACCATATGAGCCTAGACTTTGAAATTCCCTTTAAAGTACTTCAACTCTTCTACCTTCTTCAACTGCTCAACCTAACTAAACGTTGCAGACTGACATTCTCAGAGTCTGGTTATCGGAGTGGTCTCTTTGGAAATTATGATTTTGGGTGCTTCATTATTTTCGGAAACTTCAAAATTGTACCAGAAGATTATTTCTTATAATTTTGACTGGAAAAAATTATGAAGGTTGATGGGATATAGAACAACTGCTAGGGATTCAAATGACCCGAACTCCATTGCTCTACTGGACCAATATTACCTTATCTACATAACATTAGTAATAATGATAACGTAGCATAAATATCTGTGACATCATCGTGCAACTTAATTAAAACGAGTCCATGATCTTACATTATCATATCAACAGATTATTATCAATCACCACGATGTGAGTGGGAATCCGATGTAATTTTACCAATGATTTTCCATTGTTTAATATCAAACTAACTAAGCTTAACATCATCAACCAGAAAGCATAGTGAACTTAAAATAAATTAAAGAACTTAAAATGTGTAAAATCATATTTCTTTGTATCGTTCTTGACATATGAAACAGTTTAAAACCTTTAAGCATTCATAATGATAATGATTAACGCTATTTATCACTTGTCTTTGTTTAATTTGTTTTATATTAAGGTTTATATTTTGATATGCATTAGAAGGGTTACGATCGGTCAGATTTCTTACGTAAAAATGGTATTTTGCTCAGGTAAGTTGTAATGAAAAGGTTAACAAGTTAGAGAGGAATATTCCTCAGTAGTTTTTGTAGCCTTTTGGGTCTTCATAAACTTTTTGCCCGATTAAATAGGTTTAGTTTGTAGTCTGACTTTACAACACGATATAGTAAATGTTGTCACCAAGTAATAAGAGCGTTGGACGCGCAGTGGTTGGACACCGGATTTGCAATTAAATATCTGGGTTCGATCCCAGCCATGTATTTATTTGTTGACTTACGAATTGCATTTAATATAAATAAAACATATTATACGACATTCTAACGGTGAAGGAACTATTATGTGTGCACATATCTACGAAGAAATTCTAACATGTAAATTCGCACAGAGCGGGCGTGGTTGACTAGTCTAGTCCCCTGTAACTTAGCATATGCTAGAGCGCCTCTATGGGGATCTGAGTTGACAACAAATGTTATCATAATGAGTATTTAACTATAGAATTGTGTAAGTTTCCACGTGACGGTGCAGTGAAAGATGTATTATCAAAACTGCGAGATAAGTGTCAAGTCCGCATGATTGACGTGTTGTTCTTAGATTACGTTGCTGATAAAGATACAGAGAACCCCGATCTGTCATTGATAACGACCTCTTTGCAGATAGTACAGCAGTTGATGAGGCTGTGGCTTATAGTCGTTTGCATTTTACACATAATGGTGAAAATTTAAATAGTGATAATTTAAATAATGGCGAATATACTTAAAAGGTAATCAATTTTTGTTTATTGTTAAATTTGGAAGTAATTTTTTTTAACTGTAATGTGAAACATTACAGATCATGGAGTTACTTTGAGATGGGAAAATAAAATATAGCTGTTTTTTTTATCAAAAGGTTAAAGTTGCTAAAGACGAAATATGAGTAATGGAAAGTAGACTGGCATACAATATATCTAGTACATTAATTATTATTATGCCAATTCATCTTAGTATGTATATGTGGTGTGGTGTGGTATGTGGTGGTGGAAAATAACTAATAATTTTAAGAAACAATATTCTTAATAGGAAAATTATAAATTTAAGGTCTTATTAAATTCACTATCATTATATAAAATTAGATGTTTTCTGCACTTCTTAATATGATGTGGTAAATTAGTAGCATATTATTATACTATCTTTAAAAATATCATTATCGAGAACAATCTGTTCGGTATAGTATTATAATAAAGTAAATAACGCCTTGCTATAAACAATTCCTTCGATTCGCTTGCCCTTAAAGTATCTTATTTATGCTCTTAAGATCACACGGCTGGCGTCGCGTGGGCAACATCGCCGCTTTTGGACGCGACCACTAAAACACCTAAATAAATTAATTGTATTGCGCAACTCGCGTCACTCTGTAAACAAGGTCTCAAACTTTAAAAGGTCGTTACGTAGATTATAAACATATTGATACAGTGCTGCAATGTCTTTATTAGATGTGTCCACAAAGGTTTGATAACCCTTATTATAAGACAATTTAAAAAAAATACTAGAAAACTTATTAAAAATGATTTGATTATTAGTTACGAATAAGTTTTTGGTTTATTAATAGCTAATACGTTTTTGTTAAAACTGCGTACGCTTGTTTAACTGCAATTTTGTTATGTCTGCATACTTGTTAGATTTTTATTTCCATCCGTTCCACTTTTTTCTTCAGCCGATAAGTACGAAACTAGTCCACCAAAGTACACTTGATTGCTGTACACAAAACAGTCGAGGAGATTGATTTTATTTTGTCGAGTAATAATTCGAGAAAATCAATACGGATACGTTGATTGGTTTGTAAGGTAATACTTTTTTAATTGATTTGATACTTAATCTCGTTGTTGACCTTAGTATCAGGAAATGAAAACAATTGTCATATTGCTATGCGACATTAATTTATATTATAATAGTATTTTTTGAAGTAAATGCAACGCAAAAAATATATCAACAAACATTTTCTCGTGCCACATTTGACTATAAGTTTTATAAAAATCGAGTACATTTGAATTTACAGCATACATAAAATTAAGCTTTCGATAACAAATATTAATTCTATAGTTAGAAGATTGTTCTTATTTAAAAAGTGACAACTAGTCTTCATCAAATATTAAATCAATTAAATAAAATCTATCATACGATGTATATAGGATTTGTAAGCGTTAACACTTTCAATTTGATTATAGTACAACGTAAATAACAAGATATCCGTTGAACTAATGATTTGTTTTCGCAACCGAGCGCTTCCAACCGCCCACGCGGCCTAAAAACAAAATTGGATCATGGGAATTTTATATGATCTCTACGTTACAACAATTGATCGGAACACGCTACTAGTTACGAAATACTATGATAATACGAAATACTATGATAATACGAAATACTATAATAAGATACTAAGTGCTAATGTACTATATCGGTAATGTCCTGCAAGCTATGTAGAGTTTGCAGAATAAGTTTAGCAGTCACTATAAATTCTATTCCATTCCCAGGAGCTATATTTCGTAGCCTGATGATCTCGTTTTTTGCCGCTCGTTTGCTCATTTCTTTCATAAAAAATATAGCCTATAATTGAACTATTTACTGGACCTGTATATGTTATCATCATCAACCTGCCCGTATCCCTATTGAGGGTTGGCACAGTATGTACTACTCCTCTATACATCTCTATAAGCCGTCATATCCGAATCTACCCCCTTCCTAGGCATATACTCTTGCACACAGTCATTCCATACGTAGAACAGAAATGTTGTATAGTAAAGAAATAAAAATATTTTTTGTTGAAACTACATTTTTACATGATGTTTTAGGAGCTCATAGAGATAGTGCCATAGAGTTAAGCATTGATTACATTAACAATAAAATGAGTTATTAAATTTCTTGTTTTTTGCCAGTCGTTTCAGTAATAAAGTATGAAATTAGGTATCATAATATCTTTCTAAATTAAACATTACTTAACTGTGACTCAAATACTGCTCACCTACATTTCGTCAGCAAACAGAACTACGAAAGAAAAGATAGAAAAGGGCACTTGAACAAATTTCAACGACCCCATTATGACCAACTAAACCGTTTGTACAGTTTGTTTCAACGATTCGTAACCGTGAGTTTCCACTGTTGCAGCACAGATAATATATTCTATAATTTAAAACATTAGTACAGATTTTTTACGTAATTGCATTTTTAAATGATGTCAGTACAAAAAACTATATTATCAGAAAAAAAGTCCAGTTTGATACCTTCACGTGTTTTTGAGAAAAAGGGTCTTGACAGACGGACGGACAACAAAGTGATCCTATAAGGGTTCCGATTTTTCCTATGAGGTACGGAACCCTAACAATAGGTAAATACTAAAAGAAAGTTATTATAATAACTACAGCTTACTTGTAAGTAGATTTCATAGCTAAATTATCTCCGTACTTTAGTATTGTAGAAATCATGACTTTCTAATAATAACCGTTTATGAAACAAGACCGTTGTTCTTAAATATTCATCATAACTGAATGGAAATGAAGCATATCGGCGAGATTTTTTTTTCTACAATTGAGATGCTGTGAATATTAGTTGCATAGTAGCACGGCAAGCATATCTCTTTTAATTACACTTTTAATTAACAACAGAAGAACGTTCATATGGAGTTACCTCTTTTCTGTAAAAAAAATAAATAAATCAGTTTATAATATATTTTGCAGTAATAAGAAAAATTAGATAGTCTTTTTAAAATTAGAAAAATAAAACAGCGACGCATCATCGAAGAAAAAGTTAATAAAAATTGTTACAAAATAAACAAAAATTACTCAAGTACGCTTTCGAACACCAAGCAAATAATTTAGGATACAAAAGATTTATTAATCGACCTATACTGCTTACTATAAATCATAAAGACTAAAAAGGGATTGTAGGTAGTCTGATAAGGTTTGTAATAAATAATGTCTGTTAGGTGCACGGTAGACGGTATAAAGATGCGATCTGCACCAAGGTTGTGGCGACGGTTGCTAGCTAGATCCTTTGACTATAGAGAAACGGATTAAGCAAAGAGCGGACGTTGCACTAATGCAGTACATACTGATGTAAAATATTACATAATATACTTACACAAACGGAGCTCACAAGGAAGCAAGTTTAGACAAGCTTAGAACTTATTTTTATTTGATAAAAGGGAATGCGCGCCATGTCATGTCCTGTCTTTAAAAGTCAAAGAATCTTTTGGTGTTGTATTGTCTAGAGCGTCCATTGTCGGATTCAGGAAACGTTGCTTTGTCCGTTACGCCAAACACTCATTATTTAGCAATCAGAATAACAAAAGGAGTCAAAGATTCCTGACTGATGTGAAGTTGTTCGGACGAGTTTGTGGCGTCCTTATTTTTCTAAAGGATTAATGCATAATAGTAGTAGTGATCCTTTTAGTTTACTACTAGATTAATTAGTTACTGTGTTTGTCCTTTTACTAATTTGTCTGTACATTAGAGATTGTTAGACATTACTCCAAATTATTACAGATTCTATATCTAAATTATCGTAACATATTTTATTATAAATTAGTCGATGACTCGCAATGTTTAAAGTGACTTTTTACACTTTTTTCCTAACTTTCTTAACGACTTACCAGTTGTAGTTCTATGCGGGCACTTTTATTTCTAAGAAAATCAATTTCCCCACACGTAATTTTTTTGCAAAATCTAACATGTAGGTATTGCTCTACTTGTTTTTACTTGAATAATAATAATTTTAAGAATAAAAGGCTTTGAATTGAAAATAATTTAGTTGTCTTGTGTATATATATATATATATATATTTAGAATAGGTTTGGTTAGAATATACGATTTATTCATAACTTTTTTTATCATCTATTAAAATAAATATTTGATAGCTTATTGCTATTTTTTTTTTAGAAAAAAATGTATTATTCTCACATATTTTTATAAGTAACCAGTGATGTATCGAAACTTAAAAGTTATTTGCTGTAAAAGATTATTTTTATCAATAAATAATATTTCATTGATAAAAATTTCCTCTAAAATACCCGAATATGAATTAACTGCGTGTGAAACGTAAATTAAATTAATAAAAGCTTATAATAAATACGTCGTACTGAATTTATCTGTCCAACTTTTATGGCAGTTCTGCTAATAACATCGATCAAAGTGTTTAAAATTAAACAGAACAGTTTTAATTCGATACTCAGAACAACTATAAAATTGCATTCACTTTTCGATATATTTTCAACACATTTCTGGTGTATATAAAAACGGATTGGTATCTCTGTTTTTACAAAGAGAGCGACAGGGATAGGAATATGTTTTTGTAAAAAATATTTCGGCAATATAAATTCAATTTGTTGAAAACAAACCGTTGTGTCTAAAGCACATTAACATTTTATTCTCTTTATCTCTATCTCTTTGTTCGCTTTTTTTACAATTGTACCGTATCTTATACTTGATTTTTTGGAATAAATGAAACTTTATTCGCAATCAATTCTATAGCTTTACATAGATAGTCCGTCACGATGTCGCATTTAGAGTAATTACAGCATAATTTGTTCAAGTTCAGTTGTTAGGTCTGTGCGGCGCGGCTCTACTGACCTCGATCACGACATTAGCGCCAACATATCGGCTATCCGTCAACTCGCCACAACAGTTACAATGTAACTGATCAGGGTTTAGTAATTAAATGGGCTCAGGCAAGATATCTCTTGTTACTCTCATTCCGATTTCCAAGAAACCCTTAATCCTTACCGCTATGCGAATTTAACTGTCTCAGTAATGTTAATTTCTTTTTAAAAGTGAATATTCGGAGTGAACATTGTATTGTGACGACATAACATAACTTTTAATTTTAAATGTACTTTGCCCATGCGAGTGTTTTTATTAGGATGTTAAAATTTGACTAATTTAAACTACTAATTAGATACTTTTTAAAGCGTTTTACAGATAATTTTTAACAATTAAAAAAAGCCAACACTCACTGAATTAAATCTTGGTATACTTTATGATTCGTTATATTTCCTATAAGGGACATATATTTTGTGTTGAAAGTGAAAGAATACCGCAAAGTTAGTGTCGGCGACTCCTAGATCAACATTCGACATTAGAGGAGCATCGCTAATTAAATTACAACGACCTTTCTATTGGAGTCAATTCGTCCGGCGCGAGCGGCGCCCCGAGCGATTACCTTTGCCATATATTTTATTGTGAAACTACGAACCATTAGCGTGGTACGGTTTACTAGCAAGGCTCGTGATGCGCCATAGACACTCATTAGAGCAATTGACAGGTAATTAGGAACAAAAGAGACACCTGCACATTTGTAAGCGACGTGATTTATAACGGACTGAATAAGTGCAAATAAGTTACGTACATTTAAAAGTGTAACCGTTAGTTTCCATTGTCGAAAAATGTAAAAAAAACGTCTATGTTGATTTCTTTTGTTTCTATAAAAACATAGATAATAAATGAATTTGTTTATATTCCCCTTTTTATCTTATATCGATTTTGAGAAAAAAAAATGCTTGTTAGTTAAATCAATGAACATCACGATTATTATACTAGTATTTTTAATATGTTACTTGCCTAAATAAAAGTGCACGGCCGTTTGTCTGTTCGTGCTTGTTTTAGAAATCAATGAATACATTATAATTTAGATATTCATTGAGGATGAGCTGAATTTTTTGTCGAATTCGCAGTTATATAATATATATTAGATACACGTAGAAAATGTGCAAACTCAATAAAACTACATCGAAATTACAGCATAGTTGGGTTAAATAATTCAATTTCACGTAACGCTTTAAAATTTGCATGATAAGATTAGAGCGGAAACATTTTGTAATAACAAATAATTGGCGAGTGTAGAACGGCCACCAATTAAATTTACATTAAAACACTTTCCCTCTAACGTGAATGACGTTGCGCGCAGTCGGAGACAATGAGACAACTGGGCGGTTATAGTGAAAGTGTATTCAGCCCGCTCTGAACACATTAATATATCTACGTTACTTTAGTTTATGCATCTTGTATTACTTAACAACTAATATCGGAGTTTGCACGTGCATCAAATTCATATATTCAAGGTCTATATTGACTTTAGTGCTTATCTTTTTAAAACGTGTTATTTAACATGCTTTTTTATTTACATGTTGATAGATTCATCTTACTAATATTATAAATGCGATTGTTTGGATGGAAGAATGGATGGATTTTTGTTTGAAGATATCTCCAGAACGGATCTTGCTTAAATTTGGAATAGTTTAAAGGAAGACATAGACTACTAATTATTTTTTTTTAAATTACGCGCGGACGGAGTCGCAGGCGATATCTTGCCTTTAATATGGTACGTACCTTTTAGTCCTGGCGACATGCGTGGACGTCGAGCGGGGGAAGGGGTTTGAGAAGAGGGGGAGGGGGGGGGGAGCTGCGTTAAGACGAATGGTTTCTTATCCGTGCCATCGGTTAGTGAAGCCTGTCGGGTGTAATTTTCGGTTGTTCTTATCAGATATCTGCGAGGCCGGGCTTTATGAGGCTTTTATAACCTTCTGATAACATTCAGACGGTTGCGTTATATATTAATATGATGTATATATTTACTAGCAGTTGCTCGCGACTTTTTTGGCGTCGTGTAAAAATACAAAAACTAAGATTTTTTTTTTCAAATCAGTTCAAGTTTCGGAGCCTATTCGACGCAAACAAACAAATGTATCCTCTTTACTATTTATAATATTAATATAGAAACTTAAAGTTCTTAGCAAATTCTATCTATTCTAGAGACATAAGAATAACATAATCTTTACACTGTCCATTGAAAATTGCCATATTATGTACAAATTAATCTATTTCTAAGCATACGTTTTTGTCATCATACCTACTTACCGATAGGTTGGTACCAAAAAAAATGTTTAAGATGTTTTCGCGACCAGTCCGTTAACAACCCTTTTAGTTTGTCCATGACAAATGAATAATCGTCGACTATAACAATATAAAACCTGCTCACTGGAAAACCAGTTCAAGGTATTGCAAGCACTGTTCAGCCTATGGAAGTAACAATTAAAACTGAAAGGAAAAACCTCCCACCTTTTCGGATATAGGATTATTGTTCATTAGATACGTACTTGAACTTATTGAGTATTTAGGTCTGTAGTGTCTGGTTCCGTTGCATCGGATGTTTAGTTTTTAAATCCTGTAGGTTCGTTTTCACTTAAAGGTTTTTTTGGTATTTGGTATTTAGTTTAATTGGAATTTTCAGGATGAATTTCGGAACTAGCAAAATGATGAAGATTGTTTGGTCACTATATGTCATTCGAGTCGTATTTTCCGTTAAGTCATAGGGCATGCTTTATCCTTTTTTATGAAATAACTACTACATTTGTTAACCTTTTTTTTTTAATTTACCTAAATATATATGCGTAATGTTGAAAAACAATTTCTTAAAGATATTCCTAACATTGCACGTTCTGTATGACTCATATAAGAAAACTGAGTTCGAAGAAAAACAGTCATATTTAATAGTTTTAAGTATCAGTTAATATTGAGTCATTTGTCCTGTATTCTTTTAGTTTTTAGCTGACTTTAAAAAGAAGTAGGTTATTTTTAATATTCTGTTCGATATAAGATTTTGGTTCCTATACCTAATTTAACGTAAACTTAAATTATATTTTAGAACTATAATTAGCTGTAAAAAATTTGTACATTTAGAAACATCTTAAATAGTAGCCTATTTATTCTAAATCTGTGCAAAACAGCGAGATCCATGGGGCCGTTCTGGAGATACCTTCAAAAAAACATTCATCCATCCATCCAAACATTTTCATTTATAATATTAGCTATGAGACTGTCGACTTTTTATAGAAATTGCATATTTTGTGTTGTCCATATTATGTCGCATGAGACAATTATTACATTCTTTTTCGCAACACTGTCAAAGTTAATTATGACGGCAATTAACAGTTTCAAGTAACTTCAGTTATGGTCTGATTGTAACTATATTACCGTGGAGATTTCTTAAAAGTCTTATTATAAGGAATTGTTAAATATATCTAAAAAATATTACAAATTTATATATAACTTAATAATATTATTGCGAAAATTCGTCGTCTTTTTCCGTAAATATAATCCACATGCAAAAGAAATATTGCTACTGCTCCTACTTCTATGTAAATCTCAATCTCTCGGCAAATGAAAAATCGATTAGTACGTCCAGAAATGTGGTTACAAATGGGATAGTTTACTACTTAAGCGCTGAGTGATTATTTAGTAAATTACATTAATGACGTTCAGTATTAATACACGAAACCCGATCTGTTTGTCGTCATGTGCAACAGTTACCGATAAGCGGGGATTGTCGAAAGACATTCACGCAATAGAACGGTGTCGCCAAAACTCGATGGCCACAAACTTAAGCAATTTACATTAATGACAAAACAATTACACAAGATCTCTTCGTTCCTATTTAATTTTTTAAATAAATATTTAAAAATAATCACAATATGAAAGTGATTGGGTGTTTCGTCTCGTAATTTGTAAAGACCGTATCGAATTACGATCTGCGTGTAATAAAGATTTTTTTGCAGATTTTATTAACGTTGAAATAAAGTTGACAAGTGAGACGGTGTCTTATAAAAATACTGGATTAAAATTATCTCTATATTATACATTTTAAAGTATGAAGGGAAGAGACAGAGTAAGGCGTTATTGCTCCACTTTTACAAATATAAACTTATATATATTTCAATACGAAATATGTTTAATTCATTTACGTAAATCGGGAACAGTAAATCCTCGTTTACGATCTCATCAAACGGACTGTTCTAATTTAATTTTATTATAAAATGTGCAGTTACTTTTCCACTTTCCTACTTTATTTGCAAATGTATACGTGTGAATGAGATCAAAGAGATAGTATACAACGTACTAATTACAAAACAAATAAATATACAGGGTGTACGAAAAGTAGAAGCCAAAGTTATAAATAAACGAGTAGAGTTTTTTTACTATTTACATTGTAAAGAAGTTGTCAAGAAACATCTGAAAGGTGGCGTAGTATTAAAGGGTATACAGATAATAGCAGCAGTAACCTTCAACATAAAATCGTCAGTAATCAAGAGCTTCGAGACGTATTCCATGCGAATATCACTTGCGAAACTATATATAATATGCATTAAGTACGGTACTGGGCCCGTTGATCGAATGATACTGAACATCTGTCGGACATATGCCCTGGAACTGCGGGTATTAATAAAAATAAGTGTTCGAAACTTTAAATATACGTCACATGGATAAGAATATTAATATCTGTCACGATACAAAATGTTCAACTAAGAACTATCTGTCGCCCGCGACTCCGTCCGCGCGGTATTAAAAAAGGTTCCTAAAGGGTTTTAGCGGCAATTATTCGAATTTTTCTCACCTCTTATACCTTTCCTAGACCTCCACGAACATTTCAAGACCAAGATAAGATAAACCCGTTCAGCTGTTCTCGAGTTTAACGAGACAATTGATTTTTATATACATATATATAGAATAATAATAATGATTTTAGACCTTCTTCAAACCTTTTATTTTTTCTTATTCATATAAATGCTTCCCGGCCATTATCATTTAACATCTTTCTTTAGTATGTTTCGCAAAAGATTCCAGGACATCTCTACTTACGAGTATTTTAATTGTTATTTTTAATATTATTTATATCATGGTATGGTTACAGTATATTTTGGTATTTCTCGTTTTGAAAACATAAAAAATGTAGGTTTGTTATTGTTATACATTTTAATTGTAATTTACATTATGCGTAATATGGGGAATACCTTTGTTATTATTTGACCTGATTAGATTAAAATATATCAAGTTCTTTATCAATTATTAACCTATACTATATATTATACTATAATATCAGTAAGAGGAAATATTTAATTGTTTGCATTGGACAGGCCCCGAAATTACTTTACCGATTTAAAAAATTCCCGGATAACGTAGGCCATATTATTTACTGATTTATTCTTTCAATTCCGCGTGAACGAAGTCGCCAAATGCAATTAAATATAAATGCGATGAACGAAATATTCCAGATAAATTGTCAACCAATCTGAAAATACATTATTTCTTTTAGCCAACTCTTATCCTCTCATTTTCTTAGAATAGAACAGTGATGCGAATGTTTTTTATACAGTTATTTAGTTATGAAAATCCACAGTTAGAGATATAGGACTTTTGTAAGATTTTTAAATGCCTACACAATGGCGTATTAAGTTAATGGAAGAATTAAAGAAACTAGGTTTACAAGTTCATTGTAATGATAACAAAGTTTAACGACATTGTAGCAATATCTTATCTATTTAATAATATTATTAGTAATCTTGTTTTTACATATTTAAAGGAATCAATACAGCTGTTCATTGATTTAACACGAACTTTTTATAGTGACAGAGAAAGTTCCATTACGTTAATAAATGATTTTGTCGATGAAAGATAAATTTTATTTTGGTACATTGACTAATTATTTACCCTCAATTCTACTTTACTTGTCTATGATATGTAGATCAAGTTTTCCGTGGGATAACTTTCTTTTCGATAATTTATAGATGCGATTTTTTAAATAAGTTATAACCTATTTCAAACATCGATTATAAATGACTTTTAAAGCAGTTACAATAAGCATTATTTTTACATATTAATTCTCATCTAACTATTAATTTAAATAATTAGTTTTTCTTGTGATTAATAAATAATACAAAACATTTTGGTAAGGGAAAAATTATTAATTAAGACTATGGAATCCATTTTATAACTTGTTATTTTATTAGCTGATTTCAAAAAGAAGGAGGTTATCAATTTGTGTGTATTTTTATTAATACTAATCTTATGAATGTATTGTCACGGTGCTGTAAACGGAGAGAGGGAATGGGGATTACGTTTTTCCTGTCTAAATCTGTCCCATTCCAAACACCATAGGCAAGTTGAAGAATTTAACAGATAGTCTTTTCGCATGTCTATTTCCTGACAAAGGTTTCTAAAATTGAGTACTAGTTTCTAGAACTTAATAAAATCTGTTACAACACCTGTATTTATTAATCTTCGATTAACTTATTCAAATCTTCACCATGTCTATGCTATCTATAAATCAATTTTAAACAATTAGAATTAACATTAGTAAATTCAGATAACGTAACTTTATGATCTAGTTCCACTTGTTTATCAGATCAGATTTGACCTTAGTGTAAAGGCGACAACTGTTAAAATTATTTACATCTATACTCGACACTAATAAAAAGAGTTAGTCCGTTCGAATGTATGGAGGTCATTGTTTAACTCCAATCTTTATCAATTATTTTTTCTCTTAATAATTACTTAATAATAATTATGCATTATACGATAGAATGAGAGTTATAAAAGTTTAGCAAAAAATATTTTTAAGCGAAGATTTAGTACTAAGTTTCATTTCATGATTCAAATGGTATTTGCATGTACTAACGTTGATCTCAAGATGCTTTCGTTTTTGGTATAACGATTTTAGCGTGTTTTGTACATAGATGGTTAACTTATGGAATCTATTATAGGATATCTGGCTAAATTCATCATGATCATCATCATCATCATCATCAGCTCACTATACGTCCCCACCGAGGGGCTCGGAGCCTACTCTAAGTTAAGGGGATTAGACCATTAACTGGTTAAATTAGTTTTATATCAAAAAATATTGGTCAGTACTGGCTAAAGAAATAGGTATACTGTGTTGTGGTCGTTCATTTATATACTTGTATTACATAAATGGTAACTGGCCGGTACAATCAATATTTACGATTTTGAATTTGGATTACGAAAACAATCGAAGGTAAATCGAGCCAATTATTAATGTTGCTACATATTAAACGTTAATGAACACTGTAAAAGAACGTTCTGACCAATGTTATTTAACTTTTTTTATAATAATGACTCTGTGACGTAACACGATGGCAAAGTTATAATTTTCAGCGTTGTTATATTTCGCAATCATTTTAGTTCACTTTGTATAATGATTACAATATAATATTACAAAGTACATAGTCTATATAACTATCATTGTATTACGCAATATGTAATACGACGATTTAATAAAAAGAAATGTATAAATACATATAATTGCCATATAATTAACACACTAACCCCGGGTTTCTGAGTCAATAATCGCTCTTTACATATTGTTATCTCTGTTTTGTCAAAGATAATGACAGTAAGAATATCATCATATGTTTTATACGGCTACTTTGATCTCAAAAACCAACGGTAACTGATAAAACTAAAGAAATAAAAGCGTAAGGAGACGAAGCATTTTTTTTAATATTTGATGTTTTTTATCGATAATTATGAACATGTTTCGGAATCCATGTATATTTTTAGTATTGTTTCCCACAAAGATGCTAATTTTGTTCTACGCATCATCTCCATAATGACTTAAGTTTAAATTAGAAACAATGCGGGAGCAACGCATTTCCGTTCATAATTATTACTGCTCAATTTAGCTTTACCATGACTGTCCTATCGTCCCGTCCGTATGAACACATATATCTGTAGACTGGCCTCGGGACGAGTTTCAGGCGACAGCTAATATTATAAATAAATATACTAATAAATATGGAAGTCTTCAGTTTGATTATTTTACCTTTTTTTGGATTCTGTACCTCGAAAAGAAAAAAAAGGGAACCCTTATATGATCACTTTGTAGTCCGTCTGTATGTCTGTCAAGACGCATTTTTCCCTCAATTACATATTGAAATAAAATCGTCGTCTACCTGTCGCCCGCGACTCCGTCCGCGCGGAGTTAAAAAAACTTAATAAGTAGCCTATGTATTCTTCCAGACTATGTTCTATATTGTTCCAAATTTCATCAAGATCCGTTGAGTGGGTCCTGTGATACCTTCAAACAAACATGTAACTTATCCATCCATTCAAACTTTCGCATTTATAATATTATAGCAAGATTGGTTAGATAATTCTTCGTGCGTTGCTTACTTCATAAGTTTTTTATTACATTGGCAATTTTGGATTTATATATTATTATTTATTTTTACGATAATTTAATAAAAGTTCAGTAATAATATGTCTGTGATTAAGTATATTGTTTAATGTATTCAGACATACATTAATTTTGTATTTACATAATGTCAAAAAATGATGCCTTATGAGTCAAGATTTTGTTGCTTTTTATTTTATTACTTGGGACGTTTTATTAGTTTGAAACAGATGTTATAAGAACTTTAGAACATGGTGCGATGCAACGTTGATTGCATTATAAAGAGAAAAAGTATACAAAGGATATTAGCTTATTACATTTACTTTACTGGGTCCGGGGTTTGACCTTATTTACCTTGAGAACTGGTTATTTCTTAATTCTGCTTATCTTAATAATACCTCATTATAAGATGGACAAAGTTAAAGTATCATAAATTATAGTTTAAATGATCCGACAGCTAAAGTGGGTTCGAACCTAATTTTCCATTCAATTCGAAATTAAATCAAAACAATCACAAATTCTGCTATAATTTTTCTTCTTAAGACGAGAAAAAAAAATTAACATTTGAATATCTTAATTCACAGACTTTTATAACAACTATGTCGTTCAAGTTCGTAACAACTGAACAGATGAACTTGGATATTGATAAAGAAACGCTATAGTAACGCAAGCGGAACGAATATGGTGTCCAACATCAGTGGATGGTTCTTCCAGACTACGTTTTACATCTATGTCAAATTTCACTCTGATAATACCCGATACGTCAAAAGCATCTTTACAAAATATAATTGACATAGTGACGAGACTAAAAATGACGATTTTCGTGTTATGTGCAAATTACTTTTCTGTTGTCCTGATGTCTTATTTTATAGTTTTCATATTATAGTAACCGCAATATAGCGGTCAGACTTTCACACGAGGAAAAATTATTTACACATTAGACAATCCAGTACTGCTATTGTTTTAACGGACACCGCAGTGATACTGATCTGCCTCACTGTCCTCGTATGAAATTAACATTGGGCACGGTCCAGTGATCAGGCGCTTACTGGATCTCCCTCAACTTCCTATATGCAATTAGACCATAGTATCAAGTCACGTAGAGCTCAGGAAACGCAATGCTGAGGTACAATAAGCCAGTAATGTTTCTGATTCACTGCATCAGAAAATATGGTGTGGGTAATCACGTTGTTGAATCTCGATTTTAGGAGTATTTTATAATCGAAAATCAAATATAAATTATTAATTTAATTTCTTAATTATAGCTTTGACGGTAAAATAGAAACCCAATGTTTCGGAAAACCTACGAAACTAATTGGAACAAAAATTTCATCATTAATTATTAAAAATAGAAATTCCTTCATTGTTGTCTAGTTGCCAAATTATTTTATTTACATTGGGATATAATTTTTGTGTTGATGTAGAAAAAAAAATAGGAAATTAACGTACGATATGTCTAAAATACTGGATGTAATTTTTGAATGGAGATTGTAACGCCCTCGTAACAGGGTTATCATATTTTGTTTACGCTATAAATCCTTATTTTTGTCCACAAATCTGTTAAAAAAAATATGTTTTAATTAGTATTACGTTGTTCACATTATGAAACCACTGAAATATAGTATTAAAAAGGGCCACGGCCGCACGGACATTATATTTATCTCGTTCCTTTCTCATTTTATCAAAAAAGTAAAGTAAAATGTAATAAAACGCAAGGTAGCAATAACTGGTTATTTATAAATTACTTTTTCAATATATTATACATATAGCTGTGAGTTTACTTACGAAAAACTCCCACGCAATCAACGCTTGCGTCATTTGTCAGTACTATCGAAGGTTGTTTTCTACATAATCTTCACAATTTCGTATTCTCATTGAATGTGACTCAATAAATACTTTATCATGTTGACAAATATATATTTTTCTAAATTATACAATAGTACAACTGTCGTAATAGCAATTAAATTTTATATTTAGTATTAATATCACAAATTAATTATTCTAATAAAATACAGTAAAAAGGTTAATAACCTAAATATTCATTTGTGTGTCAGTTTTCTCACGGCGATTCACATCATTATTGTTATAAATATGGCAAAAAAAATCATCTTTTTTATTTGTGTGTGCGTTTTATTTTTGCGTTTCACCTACACGGTTAAGTATGTGAATGTATTAAATCAAAGAAACATAAAGCTCTTATCTATTTTATTATATAACATAACGTAGAAATATTTACGACAATATCGCAGCGAAAAATATTTAAAGCCTTTGCCGTGGCTATAAAAAAATAACTTGAATAAAATGTAGTTTTTATTTGCAATTAATAGTTATAAAGAAAACAACACGGAGTTGTTAAAACAATGCAGACTTTATATGACATTCCGTTAACCTTTTTATTATTTTTTGTTAACCTAACGTTGTGGACAAGTTCCACTTTTGTTTTTTTCTTTGTAAAATTTAGAGAAAGGATTAGATTAAAATGTCATTAAAAGCACCTAAAAGGAGTGGGCAATTTTAATACGACAAACAAAACTTTTAAATTTATTTTTTAATTATACCTTTTGTGTTAATATGTAAATTAATTCACAAACAACTTACTGACAATCCAATTAAGATTATAATATTTTTCTCTTCTTTGCGATTTGTGTGTCTAATTAATTATTATAGTTTTTATAATTTAAATTCTGACAGCTGTTAGTTTACGCTTCCTATGTCAAAAATAGAGTCTGTCGCGGTTAGTTCTGTTAACGTGAGTTGCCGAGACAGAAATCTCTGTTTAAAACATATCGTTATCCCTGACAAAGATAATGACAGGGATAACGATATGATTTAAACGGAGATTTTGGTCTTAGAACGATTAGAAAATGCGTAAAACCTACATGGGCATAGAAAATGGCATAAAAGATAAACATGATATCACATCTACATTAAAAGGTACTTATTATATTTTTGTGACTTTAACAAGGGGGCGCTAGTGAGCTGTTGTAATTTAGTTTGACTTTAGTCAGATAGCCTTGTCGGTGTTATACATAGACTAACGACACAATGTATCAAACCTTGGGTTTCCATTGCCGAAACCCCTGTACTAAACATATTATTAACTCTGTTTGTTTCATAGTAAATGTGTTGGATAACGATATTTTTGTTCAGTTGTTTCGTCGGTGAAAACTAAAGGTTATAACAAAATTATGCAAATTGTATTTACATTCAAGTACACAGACAAATGTCAAGAATAAGAATTATAAATATTCATATAAACAAATTATGTATTAAAGACATTGCACCAAATATAAAACAAGATCTTTTCACAAATCATTTGAACCATTATAGAAAATCAAAGAATATAGTTCTATAGCTAGATGTAACTAAAGAAATATTTTTTTTTCTTTTGAAATCGAAGAACACATAGACGCTGCTAATAAAGTTTTTTTTTTAAATCCCTTGCGAACGCAGTCGCGGACAAGATCTAGTTTAATATAATTTGCAACATAGGTATCCCTAAATCAATTGTGTAATTAATCGATGTTTATCTCTTTAAGGTTATGGTTATATCGAATGATTTTTTTAATCAATTAAATCGATTCTTATTTATTAAATCGAGGTCTTCGTCTCGATTTTAATTCAAGAGATTAATTATTTAAACAAGCAGCGCCAGTATTCCAGTTTTTAATCGATTTTGTAATACGTTGCGTGTCGACCTGGATTAATCTCAAGTAAAGTGATTGTTCGAAAGTGAATCGTGAAAATATTCTACTTTTATATTTTTGTATAAATTTATCATAGATTAAAATGATTTCGGATAACAAGTTTTTTACTTATGCATAATCTTTAATAATATGCTTGTCGATAAATCTTTTATTATTCAATGTTAGTTTCATGAGTTTGAAAAGTTATATAGGACTAGCGGTTGCCAGCGCGGAATTAAAAAAAAATAATTAATAGATTATCTGTTCTTCCAGATTAATGTTCTACGTGTATCCCAAATTTCAGCGAGATTCGTGCAGCCGTTCTCAAAATAACTTCAAATAAACATCCATCCATCCATCCACCAATCCAAAACTTTTGCATTTATAATATTAGTAAGATAAACATTGTCTGTTGTTATTTATCTCGCTTTCTTAGTGAGGACATAATTATGACCTAACATCCATTATCCACGATCGCAAGATAGTATTAGAGCCTTCAATATATTAATTATAATAGATATATAAATAAATAAAAAGATAAAACACTGGACTATATCGAGCCTAGTATTTCTTGGCGTGTTCGAGGATTGTTTATGTTTTCTATATGTGAAATTCTAATGTATGAGTAAAATTTGTCATTAGTGACAACGTGTACGTCGCAACAGGGAAATCAGCGCCGAGGATCGGGTTCCGAATGACAATCGATTGGAGGCAACGAAAGTGTTGCAGATTGACGCCTTCGTAGATCGATTCGGACACTTTCACTGGCGACCGCCGTCACGTTTGCCTCCACTTAACTCTGTTTCCACTGCGAAAGCATCTAAACGAGACATAGACATTTTAGTTACAATGTTTTTGTGGTTACGCTAATTGAAAAAAAAAACTATATTTCCTTACATCTCATACAAAATATGCAGTTTGTTTACAATTTTTTTCCGACGACAATGTCTTTTTTTATAGTTTTTGATATATTATACGAAGTGACATTTTTACGTTACGTATTCGTTAGTCAATCTCGAACGTCGAACTTGAACGGCTGTTACTTGATCATACGTAACTTGCGAAAAAGTTATTGGTACGTGACGCGATTCGACCCGGTCTCTGCTGATGAAAAGTGCGGACAGACAATTTAAATTGTATTTCTCACCCCAATATTGATTTTCATCCAACTTATTAACTAATATCCGATGTATGCGACAAATAGTGATGAAACATGGGACAAGATTCAAAAGTTACTACTATCTATGTATTTTCATTGTAAATAGGCTAAGAGGCTAACCATATCACTTGTAATTGCAGGTCTTAGGTTCGAATCCCGCCATGTACTAATGTGTTTATCGATTTACATATGTATATTTCTCCGACGTTCTTACGGTGTACGATAACATCGCGATGTAACCTGCACATATCTGCGAAGAAATTTAAAGATATGTATGAAGTCAACCAACCCGTACTGGGCCAGCACTGCCTAGTCACCCTTATGTTAGGGTAGGCTCCGAGTCCCTCAGTGGGGACGTATAGTGAGCTGATGATGGTTATGATGATAAATATAATATACAAAATGTCAAATTCCATGCATGGCTTCCACTATACTTTTTCACGTTTTCAATAAAATTTGTGAAAATCGTGAGATAAATTAAAGTTATGTGAGAAAATATATATGAAAGTAATTCGACTTTCGCGTGAAATAGTCGCAAACTAATCAAATTTTCTATTAAAACTCAGCATGTTATATTACCAATTCGCCTTACCTTAGCTGGGAAACACCAACTTTGATCCATATTTCACTGCGAGGTCGTCTCGTCGCAATGAAAACCAAAAATCTAATTATCTCTGAACTAAATAGTTTTGAAGTTTGCCTCGCAATTCAATACGATGCCTACGTGTTATTTCCTGACAGCGCGTTCAAAGGAAGGAAGTGACGGTGTTTTTTTTAATGTTGGCATTACTGTAATTAAAATTAAACAAGGTCACATCGTCAAATTATCTCGTTGAATGCTGCCTTTGAATTATATTGATATTATTCTGCATTTTGTTATTATTTACTTTATTAAACGAGTGCCAAGGACGTTAGATGTAAACATAGATATGTCTGTTCATAGACAAAAGGCTTTTGATATTGCCATGTTATTATTATCAGTTCTAAAGGTATAAAGTTAGCTATAAATCAGGTATAAAATCACTTTTTAATAGTTATCTTAATTAATTCGCTTATCTGGTCTTCACCTGTAGCGTTCGTGGTTTTAAAAGTCTTGTTCAGAAATTTTTACTTGTAAATATAACAGTTCAAAATCTGAATGAAAACGTAAACCTCACATCGTTACGGTCACTAGACGCAAACAACTCACACATCCCCCTCTTCTGCTGGTGTCGGAGCCAGTTTTCTGAAGGAAGTCTTGAAAAGTAAAGGTCATTTAACCAAGTGCTTGCCAGTATTGAGCAAGGACAGAGTTTAGTTATGGCAACGATAACCGTATCCCAGGTGTAAGCCTCTATTGGGTTCCGATTGATTCTATGAATTCAATCAGGGGAAAAGTCCCATTGGGCCGATTAAATGGTAGGCTGCTCTGCCCAACGGGAAATCCCCACATTTGACACATTCGCTGATTTTTGCTTCATTACCAAGCCATTTACTGAGAGCCAAGGCTTTTACGAAATAACGTAATGACGTCACACAAGTCTTAATATCAAACAGAAAATTTACGAATGAATTAATTCCTGTCACCTTGAGATAAAATGATTCATGTAGTCAGTAAATAGTAGTTTACTTTCAGCACCCTTTACTATAGTTTTTGTATTTTAATATAACTGAGATACATTTAGGTCGTATTCCGGTGACTGTGTTTATATCTGTAGGCATAAATCTATGTAAAATGATTGCTTATTCTGTTATATTGGTTGGGTTTTAAGTACTAATTAATTAAGAGTTTAACACCAAATTGGATTTAATAAAATCGAATTCCGACTTTTACCTCTCAATCAGACAAGAAATTGCTTTAAAGCCGTTTGATGGGATTTTATAAAGTCACTCCTAAAATTAAGTTATAAGCGTCCATAATTGGACTAAAAACGTCAAAATGTTGTCCATATTAAGTTTACGTATTGATGTAAAAGTAAAGAAATTTGTTTTTATTTTAACAAATACGCAGTGAAAGAGAGGATTGAAGGTAAAAACCTAAAAGTGCGTCTTCTCTACTTACGCTTTTATTACGACAACTCATTTATCATTTGTTTCTCCTTGAAAAAAGGCAATATGCGTAATTTGCAATTCCCTCTAAAAGTACGTCCTTACTACGATTATAAACAATTTTAGAGTTCATTAACACAATTAATACCTTGTTCGTATACTTCCTGATTGTTTGTTTTGTTCATATGTTATTGGCAAAGACAATTCGAGCGACTGCGCAACCAAAGTACAGCCTGCTTACATTTCTCGGCTTATGAAACCGATAGACCGGCCGGTGTTGCTTACACAGATGTCATAATCTCGCGATAGCTATCGCCGATAGAACTACCGTTTACTTTACCATACAAATGCTTTGTTTCAAAATGCCTTTAAATGTAACTGGAATAGGACTGAGTAAATTTCAGTTATATAAACTTTTTTTAAATAAAACACGCAATTGACTTGATATTCGCATTTCGACTTTGTCCTTTGGATCTTTAATATCTCTTACATGATAATTTATAAATAAGCTACTGAAGCGACTTAGGGTCTTTCAAGAAGCGAGTGTATCACCATCTCAAAGGCCGGCAACGCATCGGCGTCGTTGAACGCCTCGGTGTTATAAAAAAAAAACAGTTGCCCTAATATTGTTGAGTGCAGTTTAAAACATGTAAAAATTGATGTAAGAAATCGATTTTTTGTTGAAATATGCAATTTTCTCACGATGAAATTTGAAATATCATTTTCCATAACAACGCCTAACCGTCGGGTATTTGAGAAATTTAAATCTAGAGACATCTAATCTTTAAATAATATTTTTTACTATCGATTGAAATTGATTGTATAAGATTAGAGCGTTGTTTTCAATTCTTGTCCACGTTGCAGCATACTCGTGTTACATTGGTCTGTGTATATGCAATACGTATGCCAAGCTCAATACAAGAGCAAGCAGTGTTATTTACGATCTATCATCAAACGTTTGAATTATTTTGTATAATAAAACACATCGCGTAAATACCATGGTAATTGCTAAGAATCAACTTCAAAAAGTTTTAAAGTTTTGAAAAAATGACCTTAATTATATATGATAAATATGTTTAAATATTTATCTGATATCAATAAAAAGGACAGGCCTACAAAAATGTCGTAAAAATATGTGTCAATAACTTGTGCATTTAATTCAACTTTTCCTTTTTAGAAATATTGGTGAAATATGTTAATGTTTTTATTTAAATTATCCGAAAGTATGCAAGCACTTAAGTAAATATACGGATAATAAGTAATATAATATTTGTTCATACGTATGTTTTTAATAAAATCAATTAGCTTGTTTTACGACTATCACAATATTTAACGAATCTGATCGAATTCCAAATTAGGTTTTACATTTAGTGAAATACTCAATGGTACAAGACAGTTTCTTTAATATAAAAAAAAAACTTTATTTAAATTCCTTTTGTTTTGTGTCTTTTAACTTTTACCGTTATCAACCAAATATGTATAATGCATTCCTAAACTGTAACAAGTCAATCCTCGAAGAATTCGGCATGAAGCAGCGTCTGTCATCCATTGTTCGGGTTCGCATACTCACGTATTTTGGTCTCGTCTGTAGACGTAATGACGAGTCCATCTAGCGCTTGGTGGTGCTGGGGAAAGTGGAGGACAACAGACCACGAGGAAGATCGACCAAATCAGAGCGACTGTAGATGTCCCTCTACACCAATGTACTAAAAAGGCAATGACTAGGGAGTGGCGGCGCCTAGTGAAGCGGGTCACTGAAACTTGATGACCACGACCAGTCAAGAAGTAGAAACTGTTTATATTCAAAGTAATCGCTTCCAGTGTATTAAAGGGCCTTCTCTGATATCGATAATTAACTCAAGAACTTAGTAAGTAATACAATAATTCCTAAAATGTAATATTTGTCATAAATGGAACTAGAATTTAACGCATGGATGAGCACTGACTGCGTACCAAAGTTTCTCTGAGATTGCTCAGATGGTAACTAGTGAGGCATTTCAATTTAAATTTGTAGATCGCTTTCATCAAATTTGAATAAATCGTTTTGAATCTCACTGATCAAGCCCTCAGATTGAGTATTGCAATTTCTATTAAACGTTATTATATACGTTCCAATTTTCGAATAAAACTTCAATAAACGTTAATAAATTATTTAAGTCATAGCAAACTAAACATTATTTATTAACTTGTGAAAAAATAAAGTAACCGTTTCTAATTGAATATTACACTATTTCTCACGAGAATGACAACTTTCTTGTTAGCTTCTTTCCTTATTTAGATGATAAAAATGTTATTGCGTTGATCGGGACAAGTTTAACTGCATCCATTTGCGATTATTTAGTTTTATTCCGAGAAGATTGCTTTGAAAGTATGTCGGTAATTTTTTTCAATTCTACGACAAACTTAAGAGACACAAATCGTCTCATTCGTTCTCTTATGAGATCTTAAAGGTTACCATTTCTATCTGATTAATTGAAATATGGCAAATAATAAAACTAAAATAAACAAATAAATAAAAAAAACATGAAAACTACAATCACTAAAAACAAAAGAATAAGAAAACATTGATATTTATTTTAAATTCTATATTTATAGTCATAAATGACCATAAATAGTACAATAAATTATTGGTATTTCCGTGACATAAATTTGCTATTATATTATTATTCCATTATGTTGTGCTTTTAATTGTATTGAATTTTAATTGTTTATTACTGTGTCACACACTACACGTCAAATACTACTAAATTAATTTAAAAAAAATTTCCAAACTCTGTTCTATTTTCATTTATGTTCTCGAGTGCATTTGGGAAGCTTGTAGTAAATAGGTACAGGGATTCGAACTCTGTACTTCGCATGGCCTTGTCAACGTCCTACATCGGGAAAACACAACAGCCGGGTCCGTTATACAAGGCCGCCCTGCTGTATGATTGTATTACAGTTAAAGTGACATTGGGAAAAGAAAAAAAACACCAATAAAATATATATAAATATTTCTCAAGGTTTTAAGGCAAGGTTGCAATCTCATATTGGTTTAAGGAAAGTTAAACATTCTGTAGAAATATTTAAAATACGCTAACATTGGTCGTAAACTTTAGCAAAATATTAAACTACACAAAAATTACATTTAGACGCTTGTCTGCTGTGCTTTTTAAATTAATTATTAATACATTGAAAATGGATGGGTGGATGGATAGATGTTTGTTAGAATGTATCTTCATAACGGCTGTATGGATCTCGCAGAAGTTTAGCATATATAGAACATAGTGTGGAAGAACACATAAGATACTAATTAAGTTTCTTTTTAAATTCTCGCAGACGAAGTAGCGAGCAATTAAAAAAAAACTAGTAACTAAAAACCTAATTGTTTGTAAAAATACAACCAAGTTTCGCCATTACCGCTAACTCAATCTAATCCCTACTAATTTATAGAATTAAGTTGAGACGCATAAATATATCAAAATAATCAATGTATGTATGTCACAACGAATACCTACCACATATTGCAACGTTTCGAAAGTCCTAGTTCCAGTAAAATCCTAAACGCGCTAATAGATCGAACATGCAGCTATAAATCCACTTACGGCCGGAATCAATATTCGATCCTTGAGATCGATCCGAATAATATTTATGTGAAACGGAACACAAAAATTATATGATCGGCTTCTAAACAAT
>NW_013533632.1:6221783-6224974 GCF_000836235.2 Papilio xuthus
AGTCCGTTTCTCTATAGTCAAAGCGGTTAGCCCAACGGTCTAACTTTGGTTATGTAACGGCTGCCCAGAGCGGCCATGCAAATCTTCGAAGTGTTTCAACATTGCATTAAATGTCAGTACCTACTTTATGTAATTGTTATTAGAACAAACAGTTTGCGAGTTATAACAACATTAATAAACGTGTTACTATTCTGACCTATTGAATAAATAAAACACGTACCCTTGACCTGTATGGTCACACATTTTTAAAAATTTTACATCAGTTACGCGATGCATTTGTAGCTTTAAATGTCATTTACATGGAGTTTATTATTATTTAATTAATGTTTCATTTGTTATTATAATGAGATAATATTCAAAATACGTTAAAATACAGTTTCAATGTTAATCCTCGAAGAACCTGTGCTAAAATGTATTGCTATCGAGAAAATATGAAACTATTTTCTTTGACATTATAAAGTGATGGAATAAAGATCGAAGCGCTTCCAATCTAGGATTTTTATATCCTTGGTTAAACGTGACAATAAGAGAGTTAGGGTTTACTTGTGAAAATGATTGCTGTCCAAATAGCAAGTGCATAATAGGTTCATCACGATGCCTCTGCGCGTATTTGCAGATTTCATAAACATGACGTCAAATGTTTTTTCTGTTTGCAGTTTTCTAAACGGTTAAAATCAATATTTAGTCCTTGAGATCGATTCGATTTTTATTATTACTTTTACCCCATGCTCATAAATTATATTATTCGATTCCACACAAATTCGAAGCAAATGAATTAAAAATGTTAAGAGATTTCCTTCTAAGACAAGTCTGTCTTCAAATTCAATTTACTTTTATAATAAGTCTCGTACAAGATTCATTTTAAATTGTTGGTGACTGTTTAAATTCAATACGCGAACTTAATCCATTGCTTACACAAATTTGAACTAAAAAAAATGATTAGGTGACGAAGAGAAATCAGATTAAATATTAAACTCATTAGTATAAGTCGTCAAGAATCGAACCAGCGACCAATCACGTCAAAACTGGGGCGCCATAACCACTGAGCTGTTTATTAAAATCTAGCCATAATAAAAGAATTCTAGTCTCATTTGTCCAAGAATGTAAAACTTGATATAATTATTGTCAATTATATCTTACGATTTTGTGTCACGTCTAAAAGTAATCAAGTAAAGCCCTTGAATGGTATGCCGCGTTGTTCGATTTATTTTTAGCTAACGCCAAACCGGTTTTACTCAATAAATAGTAATTTTTGAATAGACATTAAGATTCTAGAGTTATTTTATTGTAATAAACTTGTAAATGAATATGTAGAACATATGACTGTAAGTAGGTACCATAGTAAAAGTTATGAGGGTGTTGAAAGTTAAAATCGCTTCAAGCAAATAATAGTTTGGTCGTAGTCGCCTTGATAGGGAATTACTAATCATACGCCAAATTATATAGTGTAATAATAATACACTGTTTTGTAGTGTTCAGGAAATAATTACTTGTTGATTAAAATTGTTATTCCATGTACCATAAATATAGGAGGAAAAAAATGATTTATAAGAAACCATTCTGTTATTCGTTCGATTTAGTTAGTCTATTTTGATCACATTCGGTTATTAATATGCTTCGCGTTAGATTCAAAGTTACTTTTAATACTTGTTTTATAATATAGCCAAAAAAGGACTTGACAGACCAACGCACGAACTATATAGTGATCCTATAAGAGTTCCGTTTTTTCTATAAGGTACGGAACCCTAATAATGAGTAAAAACTTCTTCGTATATTAAGATTTATATGACAGATATTTTGATAATAGATTTGTATCTCAAATAGCTATTTGGTTCTTAAAAGGTGGATTCATAGTCCCAATATGGAATAACTGTGTGCTGTGTGTTTTACTGTTTATAACATTTCTTACAAACATTATGCTATTTTACATCAGCCTTATCACATATAACATCACAGTTTCAAAAGTTGCTTCCGCGTAGTTCTAATGCTCTAATTTCTAACACCAATGTCTAGATAACTGATGATGACTAAGATGTAGTTACTCATCACAGTCGGAAGTATGACGAATATTTCTCATTGGTTAGTTCATCACAGCAATGTTTTGACTTTTGACTTGTTTCAGTTTTAACGAAAGGTATTATTGTCTTTTCAAATACGTATTAACACCACTGTAATTGTTTATATTCATAATTGGCTTTTGTTAATTTAATAGGTGATAATTTCAAGGACAATTACCTAATATTTATATAGAAACTACGTCATTTTAATACCTATTTAATTTATAGTGCGTAGTGCGAACCTATATGAAATTACTTAGAAGCGTACATTTTTATAAATACTCTCTAAGAATAGACATACACTGTGATAAAAGTACGTTAAATATCATTACGATTAACATTAATTTGATTCTTTTATAACTGTTTTTTTTTTTGTTTCAGAACATTTAGTGGTAGCAGCAAAGAGAACAGCAACATCGGTAATGCCACAGCTTCTAATAAAGGAGAGAAAGATGGTTCAGCTGCTGCAATGAATCGGGAAAACGTTTCCACAAAGATCGCGGCTGGCATGGACCGATGGCAGAATACATTTGAAGAAATGATACATCTACGCTCATCTAATAACCAAGCCTTTAAAGACAACTATTGGGTGAGTTTGAATAACTATATTTATATAGAAACTAGTAACATTTAGTTGTAATAACCGACATACTAAACAGTTTTCTGGTATTAAGACGTACACTAACCTTTGGTTTCTGAGACTAAAATATCTTCATAAAACATATTGTCATCCCTATTTGTCAAAACAGAGATATTTTAAACGGAGATTTTGGTCGCAGAAACCTACGGTAAGATGAACCGAACCTTAAACTGATGTCGTATCGTGAGTTTTACTGAACGTATACTGTCAACATCTGTTCACACTATAATTACATATGTAGTAAGAATTTGAATTAATTTATAGCCACGGTTTATCGTTCACGTACGTTAAATAGAGTACATATTGTAGAAACATTTTACTTACTATATTTTCCATACGAAACATGTTTAAAAACAGTAGATAGTAGATACGATAAAAATGTTTAGTCACAAAGTGTGACGGTCATATCAAAAGCTATTCGAATATTTGCCAACAATACCATTGTTTTAATATAACAATGTTGTTGAAATAAAACAATGAATTGACTACATTGA
>NW_013533632.1:6225304-6251867 GCF_000836235.2 Papilio xuthus
TTATAGACATTATAAAGATCATTAGGGTCTCGGTAAAATTGTGTTACAAAAAATTCGCACATAACGCGATGTTTTATTAGGCATTAAGTGAATAAAAATATCAGTGGTTCACAAGAACATTGCGTTGTTTTGAGAGTGAAAGTGTTCCAACTGTTTTAATTGGGTAATGTTTTACTAGATTCTCAGAAAATTTTGGTGAAAGTAATTTTTATGTAACATCGCATTTGAAAGATCCACATTAATCTTATTTAATCCAGGGAGACTGAAAGATTCGTAATCTACATACGTTTATAGAGTAGACTGAGGTTACAGTTTTTTTACCGCTTTTAGTTTTAGTGACCATAAAACTCCTGAATAGATAAAACTTCGTTAGTGTTCTTCCAGAATATGTTCTACATCTATGCCAAATTTTCATCGAGATCTGTTGAGCTGTTGCGGAGATACCTACAAACATCCATCCATTTAAACATGCGCATATATAATATTAGTAAGATTGTAACATTATATTATTTTCATGTTTTTGTATTACTAAGAACATATACTCGTAAATCAAACATTAAAAGCTATCGCAGCTAAAGTTATTTCTGGTTATTTTTACTCAATGTTTACGACAGGACAAAAGATAAATAGTTTTTTGTTGTATTAAAAATTAATATTGTCGATTGTTGTACTAGCAACAAAAAATACATACCTCGTCTTGAGACCGTCGTCCACGCGTCACGGATTCCGCTTGCAAAACGATTTCAGCATCTTTAATAATTTGGACATCGCTCTTAAGTAATTCCGAAATGTTAGCGTTACTCATTGCTTTGTGGATCGTTTAAAAAAAAATTATGTAAACGCAGAATTAGTACCACGAATTTCATTGAGATAAATGCATATACTCCTCACCAAGAAAAATGCTTTGCTTCTTCTTTATCCACCCACATGTTGTTATACTTACCGCATGTTTCTACTGCAAAAAATAGTTCTGCAATAACATATTGTCACCTACAACAAAAAAAAAGTTTTTTTTTTATATTTCGTCTTTAAAACCCCACCATTCTTTGCCTGTGTGTTACGTTGTTGGATTGTTCCTCGAAGTAGTACTGTCACTAAAATAACTACTTTCTGTACACTTACCGTGGGTTTCTAAGACCAAAGTCTCCGTTTAAAACATATTGTTATCTCTCTATGTCAAAGAGTGGTACAGAGATGACGATATGTTGTATACAGAGATTTTGGTCTCAGAAACCGACGGTTAGAAACGTAATCCAGTGTTACACAGTACGGAAAAGTGTTAAAAGAATAAAAAAGAGAAATCGTTCCTCCGCATTGCCATATTATCGTTATATATAGTATGTTATTGAATCAAAAACGTGATTGGCGAGTGGTCTATCGTACAGCGTCTATTTCCTGATAAATAAATAATTACAAGTTGTGGATTGTCTCACAAGCACGTTTCAAAATCAATATTTTCTGTTGGCACTTCGTATTATCGCGGTTGCCGCACGCTGTAATGTCCGGGAAAGTTAATGAATATCTCCTTTGCAAAACCTTTCGCTGTCATAACATTTTACGCACAGTCAATGACAATATTCTAGACTAGCTGTCGCCCATACTTTGTCCGCGTAGTATTAAACAAAGAGTTAGTAGTCTACGCAATATCAGCATGTAATCTTCATATCCTAATATCATATCTATTTATCTATTCAGGAGTTTAGTGGTAACAAGTATATAACATTTTGCCTCAATACTAAGTTAATAAAATAAGTAAAATTAACAAAAATGTCTTTATACAATTATTTTTCCGATATCAACTATTCCATTGTGATGAAATTATACCTAGTTATGATCAAGCCTACCAATTATCGGAAAATACCTACCGTCTTAGTACCAAAGACATTCCATATAATATTCTAACACCAGAAACAAGTTCTAAGCCTTTCCTTGTCGAAAAATCATGTTAAAATCAAATCATACAACTATATGATAATACCTACAGGCAGTAAAATTAAGCGAAAAGGTTCAGATTCCTAGAAATTTTCAGTTCTATGATAATTATTGTAGCTTCACTCTTAATTTCTCTCAACTTGACTAATTACATGTAAAATGCTTTTTGATTTTTTGTTTTGTTTACATCTATGTATATTGCGACAGATCCAGATCAATATGAGCCTGATATTTATTGCCGTCAAAACATAATATGTTTTGAACCCAACCTGTTTGTTTGTACTTCCTTGAAGATATAAAAATAGAGTTTTTATTTATACTTTTCTATTTGTGATGTTGTCTGACAGTATTTCGTAATGGCAGCACTTCCCGAGCGGCCGGAAACGCGCAATCGTCGCATTCAACTCATGCGTTTGCCTTTTTGAAATCGGCCCAAGTGTTACCAGCAAGTAATGTAATATGAACCTTATGGTTTGAATCCTTAGGTGTATTTTTCTTTGTAGAGAAAGTAAGGTTCCAAAGAAAGCTATGGTGTATGCTGTATTATAATATACGTATTGATAGTATCATTTAATCTATTAACGTATATGTGTGTTGTGCATGACCAGAAAACCAAAGTAGATTTGTCAACTAACGTTCTGAATATTTATATCGATTAAAAACAGTTAACAGATTGTTTATCGGTAATTATACTTTCGAGAGATTTATGACTCTGTAATCGGATCTTTTAATAAAACCATACGTATGTTAGAAAATTAGTATTGCTAGAGCCTATATCATCTATTACAATTAATATATAATTGCCACTTCAACTTTATTAATTACAGTCTGTCTGTACCTAATATCGAAAAAAAAACATGTTTGTGTTGCTTATAAGCATTTTTTTTATTTTTGCTTGTCTGCCTGTCCGTACAAATCTTACTCATATTATAAATGCGAATGTTTAGATGGATGGATGTTTATTACAAGATATCTCCAGAACGGCTGCATGGATCTCGTTGAAATTTGCCATAGATGTAGAATCTGCATGAACACATATTTTTTTTAATTCCTCGCGGACAGAATCGTGGGCAACAGCTTGTTTGATTATAAAATCGCATTAGTTATTACTAAAAAAATTAATAATAGTATTCGAGTATTAGCATTATTTGATAGTTAACAATCCTTGAATATTAAAAAGATGTTTTCAGTTCATTAATTGTAATATAATTTGATCTCACATTTGTAAAACACGCGTATTTTAATCATTATAATCAAATAATTGATTAAAAATCTTAAATTATTGAAATTAAAATCAGATCTCAATTGTTGCTTGAAAAAGAAATCTCGTTTCAATAATAAAAGATGATTCAAATCCATTGCAGATAATTAAATGCACGCAAAGAATACATTTAACTTTACTATTGCGGAGTGGATTCGCGTTAACAATTACAACGAAGGTCGATTTTGTCGATGTTACAATAATTACTGAAATAATTCAATAAAGGTCAATTATATTTTTATTCATTGTCATTAACAAGAGAAAGATAATTTTATAGATTCAGAAAACTCATTATGGATGGAACCATTGGCTGTTGAGTAGTGGTCTTAATCGTCAACCAAAATGATCCTGAGAAGACACATAACATGGTCTTACGTTGCAGTAACACTATGGAGCACGACTAGAGTCGTATCGTGCGTAGTTAAGTGCTGAGGGTTCCAGTGCGAGCCCCAGGATCACGGAACTCTCTTCAATTGCACTCGAAGCTCTCCACCACGGGGGTTAAAGTTGGTAAAATCCCACATAACCCTGTCTTCCCCCCAGTGCTAGCAAATTAATTTGAATTCTAAACTATTATATATTTGTGTTAATTTTTTTACCATTTATATGAAGTTACTGTTGATGGTGGAATTGTTAAATTAGGTCATAACCTTAGCATGAACATCCGTAAGTAAAAAATGCAAAGATAAATGTCAATTAAACTAGGTAATTGTCAATTTCAAGGACTCGATAGAATGCTGTTGAATACGGGCCGATAGTGGCACTATCCATGAAACATAAGTAATGTACATAATTTTACATTATCTTCGAAATTTGTATTTGAAAAAATATTTACGTAAATTAACACATGCCTATGCATTGCTACGTACACTTGTAATACAAGACAGCTGTTATATTATTGTAACCTTTTTTTTTAAATAAAAATATTAACAGATTTTTTTTTAATTTACTAATATATCTTTTTACCATTCCAACTAAGCTCTAGACTTGTGCTAGGATATGGTTTAGGACAATAGTCGAATGCCGGGATTCAAACCCCCGACCTCGTGATCGGAAATCCGTACCCTTTACCATTAGGCTATTGACGCTTTCTTTTACATGATTATTAAAGTAGTATGTAATATGCAGTAGATATTTACTTATATTTTACTGATTGGGATGTGTAAAAATGTTTTAAATGTGTTACTTACATATAAATATTTTTCTACGACTTGTTTAATTTGTTAAAGTAGTAAAAGGTCACGTGTCTAGATTACGCAAGTCATGTATTGACACGCGTGTCATTGTCACGTAAGTTTTGCCGACGATGCGGTGTGGTAGGTAACACGAATATCATAGACACGTTTCTAACAGGTGCATATAAAGACGCGTTTCCATGGCGCGCGATTCTACGAACAGGGAAAGTAGCACCGTGCAATCGCACCTTAACATTCAAATATATTATTTAACATCTATTTTCATTTCTTTTACATATAATGTTTTATGAAAAACTGTAAGTGTTCAAAAGAGTAAAGTAATATAGTATACATATATTTTGATTGGTTTTGGTTATACTATTTATCTCAATAGGTCAACTTGTGGTCCTCACATGATGACGTTTAATTTGATAATGCTCGTATCGTATTCATAAACTCTACAAGTAATATTTTTTTTTGTTCCAGGCACAAAATGGATTCGATGAACTTCGTCGTTACGTCAAACAAGGCAGTGACTTTAGCAAAGAATTAACAGCAATACTGCAGGAAAGGTAGGTTTAAAATATCAACAACTAAAAAAAAACAATTAATTGAATGTCCGTGATAGCTATCACTTAAAACCAAATTAGTCACTAAAATTTGCTGAATATCTAATGAAAATTGGATACCGAATGTGGTAAATATTTTAATTATTGCAGGAGATAGATAGGCTACTAACTTTTAGGGTTCCGTACCTCATAGGAAATAAACGGAACTCTTATAGGTTCACTTTGTTGTCCGTCTGTCTGACTAACAAGACCCTTTTTCTCATAAACGCGTGAAGGTATCAAGCTGGAATTTATTTTATCTAGTTGGTATTATAAATATAAATATGTAATTTAATCACTGTTCAATAGTTATGTTACGAATATTACAAAATAATACTAACACACAATCATAGATTTTGCAACAATAATGACGACAAGCGGTTCTCTTTAAGTTTAAAACACTAGAATATATACTGAAGTGACATAGTCACGCAATAGATAAGTAATCTTATCAGAATTTCTTTGTAACGTTTACTTTCCAACGGAGCGATAAAACAATGCATTATTGTTTGTGACTCAATCGATCGCCTTCTCGGAGTAACTCGTCTACACAAACGCTATAAACTTAATAATGCCCGTTAAATCCGGGCTATTCGTTTTCAATCAATGATGCGTTCTACTTTTATTGGTCTTTGCTTTTAATGTGATTTAATTTCCGTGCCAAATATTACTTACGTTTCGGTCTAATTAAATAAATGTTACCTAATTATCCATCATTACTTGAACCATTAGTTTTCTTTATAAAAGATGATTACAGATATATTTCTCGCGTTTAATGGATAGATCGTTATAAAGCTTTATTAATTTCTTTACCAATTCAAAATAAATAATTTCCCTACAGGGTTGAAGCAGAAAATTACTACTCGAAATGTCTTGCGAAACTTGGTACGAAGTTAACTAAAGCGTGCAAAGAAAGTGTTGGTTCTTGTGCAGAAGCCTGGAAACATGTCGCCATTGAAATGGAAAAGAGATCGGAAATTCATAGGTAATATTAATTCAAGTGATCGCATTTTATATTAAAATAGTTTTATTTCCCAATATAATATGTAATTGGGATTATTCTTTTGTTGTTGAAACTGCAATTAATTATAGATATTAGTATATGAAAGTATCATAGCGTTACATTTATTAATATTGCTGTTAAAATTTATCTTAAAATGATATTGCAGGAACTACTCAAGCGCTATGTCAGAAGAGCTGGTTAAACCAATGAAACATTTTATTGAAAGTCAACTAAAATTAAGAAAGAAGGTAATTAATCTATATGATTTGAATCAATACAATTTATTGGTTGATTGTGTACATTTTGATTCTTATTCTTTGCTTCTTACTATAGATCGAAGGGAACGTAGACAAAACAACTCGGACCCTAACTGACTGGAGAACAGCAGAAGCGAAATCGAAGCGACAATCACACGCCGCTGCGAGAGAGAACGAGAAACTCCAAGACGCCACATTGGATATTAGGTCTGATAACTTGCGATATTGTCATAGAAACCGATTAGCTTTTAAAAATCGATCGGTATCTATTGAAGCGTAGTCTAAAAGGATCCTTTTAGTATAATTGCGTTGCGATTACAGTTGCGAATGTTGCTATGCGTGCGCTCTGCGATTCATACAAGGGTTTCATAGTTGAATCATTAGGGGGTTTCTATTTGTCCGCAGCCGTATGTCACGTAGCTCAAGTGTTGGCCACATTCCACATTCGATTCTAAGCGCGGCACGAGCGGAACGCTTGGCTAACAACACTAGCGAGCGAGACGCCGCTAAACTTCAAGTTAAGAAGAGGAAGACAGAAGACGCCGTTAAAAAGACTGAAGTCGACTACTATAATGTGTGCGTTCAAGCTGAACGAGCGAGGTGGGTGTTACTCGATTAACGCAATCGATACGTCTGAATGGACATTTACAATTTGCTATTGTTCAGGCTAGAATGGGAGACCAGTGTTGTGAAAGGCGCCGGAATGCTGGAGTCCCTCGAGGAAGAGAGACTCGCGCAACTAAAGATATCCGCAGACTGTTACTTAAGGTTAACAGCAGCAGTGCCGTCACAGCTAGCGGAGGTGAGTTTGCAAAATTACAGTTTGATCTTATCAAAAAATTCTAAATCTATAAAATAAAAAATATAAAAGAAAAGACTGATCATCAATCTTCCATCTTGCGATCACATTACATTAACATCAGACGCAATTGTTATCAAGACCTTATTTATAAAACCCATAATAATCATTTAATTCCAGGCAACGAACGCATTAGTTGGTCCAATAAAGAATGCGAACGCAAACGTAGATATGCGCGTTGTCCGCGGCGTGAGATCGTCACCGGCCGGCGCTAGCGAACAACTCTTACCAGACTTTTACTGCGAACACACAACTCTCGCGATGAACAGGGAACGTCGTAAACAAGTGCGTAGTATTTTACTAATCAATAAATTCAATAATTAAAAAGTTTATAAGTCTAACATGTTTTCCGTTAACTTATATGTGGAGCCAAAAATCAGCGAACATTTACGATGCGATCAAACAAATTGTTTTACAGGCTCTGTTGAAGATTCTACAATTAGTAAAACAAGATATAGACAGGGAACGTAAGTCGAAGCAAGGTTTGGAGAAGTTGTCGATGGCAATAAAACAAACACCTACATTCGGAGGTGACGATTCACAACAGAACGTTGCCGATAAATTGTTCCACGTAAGATTGACTCTGATATATCTACCTAACTTTCCACTGTCGATAAACTTGTATATTAACTCACATCCCTCATATTCTCTTTACAAAACAAATGTATACAGGTATGACGGCAGTCAATTTCAGTTCAATTTTGACCTCCTGGAACGTAAACGACTGGACTTAATTTAAATATGATGTGTTATTTGATTAGTATTCTTCATCGGTAGTAGAAACTATTAGTTAGTTGGGATTTTTTGATTACCCACTAGTTAGACCTTTGCATTATCACTTAATGATTTGTTTCCAGATGCGATCAATGTTGACATATTTAGAAGCAGTTCGATATAAAATATCAGCAAGTCTAAGCGAACTCGATAGCCGTTCTCCTGTTCAACATCCTCTAGCTACGCACATACAGATCGTTAGAGACAAGCAGGGTCTACAGCAGAGCATTCTTAAAGTAAGCTATATATAGAATGTTTTCTATTGGATACTTAATCTGTGCTATATGTATATTGATCATTACAATGAACAGGATTTATTCAATGATACGGGTTCCTACTTGTGACTGATGAGATGTAACAACGTTTTGAACTTATCCAAAGCGGTCACGCTCTGTCTGCATATGTTTCAAACATTTACTCAATTAATTAACATGATTATCACAGTCCTGTTTTAGATTTTTAGTAGCAAAATAAGTTGTTGAGTTGTTGAAATGTTTTGTACGAAGTTGGTTATAACAATCGTCGTCTTAAACTTTTTACAGGTACCTCCGTGGCTTCAAAAGGATTATCAGGACGAAGTTAATAGAAATCTTCAACCAAATTACACAGCTCTGTTAAAGAGTGTAAACGGAGGTGAAGAAAGAGAGAGACGTGATTCGATAATGAGCAGAGCATCAAGTAAACTACGGATAGAGCATTTATCTTTTAGAAAGAATACGGAGATAAAAAGTGCACCAACTACTCCAGTTTGTCCTGAACCACCGAAACCGATGAAGGTACCTGAATTCCAAGCTCCCCCTCCACCGGAGAGTCCACTAGACTGGAGTGAACGCGGTGCTGGAGACGGACTTTCTAATCAACATGATAGCGATTTTGGTAAATTTATCCTTACTATATTAATACAATTAAGAAGTCTAATATTTCATGTAATTTAATTCTAATTTTTGGGTTATCTGACATAACTAATTAAAAATATCACGTGAGTTTATTAACATTACGTTATTTAATCAAAAGAAAATTCATACCCATGTATTCGCACTGACAATACTTTTTGTTCTCCAAAAGTATAAGACGATCCAATATTAAACTTTACAGACGAATTTTCTTCACAAAGCGGCAGTTCGACTGATTTAAATGAGCTCGAAAAGAACGGAAGCAACGACGAGGCCGCGCAGAAATATATTGGAAGATGTAGAGCATTGTACACTTACGAGGCTAGAATGGATGACGAACTAACATTGGCACCAGGTTCGTAATAACAGCTTGCGCCATTTTTATAAAACTGTGTTCTTCCGAGATCTTAATTAACTATTGTCATTAATAGAAGACCTAGTATTAATTTCGTTTGTCTTAGCATTGCAGAAAAGTATACTAGAATTTAACATAGCTTCTTAAATTAAAGTGGACAAATTAAAGTGCTTGATGTTGAGGTATTTGTAATATTAGACCGCAGACCCTTGAATGGAACTATTATTTTCATCTATGTATATATATATATATATATATAAAGTCGTGTTAGTTACACTATTTATAACTCAAGAACGGCTTTACCGATATGACTGAAAATTGGTGAGGAGGTAGCTTAGAGCCAGGAGACGGACATAGGATACTATTTATTCTTTTTTTTTTTAATTTATACCTTGAAGAGCTGCTTTTTATTTAACTTACTAATATTATAAATGCGAATGTTTAGATGGATGTGATGTGGATGGATGGATGGGTGGGCTACACTAATTAAGTTTATATATCCACGCGGACGGAGTCGCGGGCGACAGCTAGTTTATTATAATTTCTACAAATTACTATTCAAAATGTGATTTAACATGCATCGCGTAACAAGATAAACCTATTGTTTCATCTACAGAATGTGTTGCATGTCAGGAAGTGAATTGTGAGTCAATATTCACACCGTTTCGTCGATTACAAAATACTGTTACGTTTTAAATGCAGAACAGTTCTTCTGACACAAATTGCAACGCGAAAGTACATTATAAAAACGCAATACTTTGTGTATATTACAGATTATGATTAATTCAGCTATGAACTCGTTATTGTGTTTGTTAACATTATCAAATCAGGTTATATTCCCGGCAGATAAATTTATAAAGTTAATTATATTACTATTGGGATCCAAATTAATTATAAAAAATATAATATTCTATCAAGCCAGTTATAATACCACATATTTCACAAAGAGGTCAGCGTCCAAATAGTTTCATTTGATACTACTATGATCATTAACTGTGGATTTCTCAGACCAAAATCTCTGTATAAAATATATCGTCATTCTTATCGTAATTTTTGAACTAACAGAGATAACAACATGTTTTAATTAGTGATTTTAGTCTACGAAACCCACGGGAAATCGTTCAAGTTTCGTACGTACGTAAGTACTCAAGAAATCGTTTGAAACGAGATATAAGATACTTTAATCTCTAAGTTCTAAATACATTGTATTTTAGCTTGCGACATATGGTTTATAAATTGCTTTTGTCTTAATTATATTTGTTTTAACAGGTGATGTAATAAACATTTATGATAAACAAGACGATGTGTGGTGGACTGGCGATTTAAATGGAAACTATGGTATATTCCCTTCGTCTTACGTTGAAGAAATAACGACATGTATATGAATTAAGTTGACAATTTGCTTCAATTGAAAAGGATTTTTAAATAAACATCTCTTGAGCCTTTTTAATATTAATGTAAAAGGCGAATTTTGTAGAGATTATTTTAACAATGTTGCAAACTGAAGTTAATTGTTGTTGTTTACCAAAATCGCAATAAATTGATAAAATAAGATTTAACTGAGATGTTTTATAGCCGTATTTCATATCATTTTTAAAGTACATAAGTTTATAAATCTGTATTTAATTTTCGGTATAAACAATAACAATTAATCGTGTTGCCTTAACATTGAACCTTGAATTGTTAAATAGCTTAATGTTTTAAAGACTGCATTAAGCGAAAAATTAAAAAGGTATATACCTTAATGATTATTGTGTAAATGTATTAATAAATCTTTAAATATAGATATAAATTTGTTCGTGTATGTGATGATGAAAAACATTTAAAATCTAAATTATTACCTACACTGAAAGTTTAAACCAAAGTATTGTAAGTATAATGAATAAATGTTATAAGTATTTAAATTATTGTTTCAGTTTATTTGACCTTTTTGGTTAAAACAGTTTAAAATAAACAACATTTTTGAGATGACAACAAAATATTTTATTAAAATAAAGTCCATAGATTACAATGTTGGCAAGAAAGGACATCAGTCCTAAAGTATTAATAAGTAGTATTAATTATGTAACATTTACAATTATTGTTATTCATTCATTTGAGAACAGAGGACATAAAACGAATATTCGTGAGAACATTTTCGTAACGCCATCGACAAAATGTGTATTAAAAGTCACTATAATTTGTGCAGCGCCCCTACCGGGTGTAAAGTACACTAACACATCTCATACAAATTTTGACATGTTTTGTCGATGACGTAAAGGCACGCGTCGCAAATATTCGCGCTAGGCCGACAGGAGAGAGGTCAGAATGTCAAAACAGAAACAGCCATGTACGTTTATATTTAATACCTAAATAGAGAAACTTCTTTCTCTGTCTACTCTTTTTCTTATTGAGAAAACAGAGTTAACAATATGTTTTGTGAAGATATTTTGGCATTGGAAACCCAAGTTTACAAGTACAGTGCGTAACGTTTACGTCGCGTTACAAATATTTTCGTAGTTTTTTATAAACGTTTGTATTCAACTGTACCTCTCTCCTGTATCAATATATAGAACTTGTTCAACGCTAGAAAAATATACAGAGTACATATTAATCAAACTGTTAAATGATACTAAAGTCTTCATTTTAATTCCATCAATCCTAAACTAAGGAATATAACATAATAAGCCGACTTTTCTTAATCTCTGCCGCAACAAAAATACACTTCGGAATAAAATACTCATTAAATATTCCAATTCAATTCCAATATATATCCTTTATAATTATAATTCCATTGAAAAATATTGGCGTCCTAATTTTGTTATCACGATCTCATACAATTTTCACTTAATTTTAGAACTACGAAAGATATACGTAAATGAACAACGAAAAAACTTCCTTCCTAACAAATTCTTTCCAGAAAGAAAAAACACTAAGTTCTTCTTTCAATTCCATTCCTCAACACTTCCTAAGTTGCCTAATACTAATAATTAAACATTTATTAATAATGATAATACATGGAAAAGATTAATATTCACATATGTGCTTCTTGGACCGGACGATTTGTGGTTACGAATCTAGATCAAACAACATATGTAGATTAAAATTAATTTCAAATTTATACTCCGTTAACTCGGAAACTATTTTACGTATTCCATTCTCGATTCGACGGTACCTTGCACATTTCTGCAGTCCGTATATACATACATACTATAAATGTATCATACATAATATAATATAACGTCTTAAAATAAAGTGAAATGATAAATACATTACAATCTGAATATATGATTAGCGATCACATGATTGTATTTTTTAGATCATATTCGACCTAAAAACTCGTGCATATAAAGTGCTAAGCACCTAACAACTCATGTCGTGCCTTCCCATATTGCGTGCGTCCTTGTTCCTACAATAACCAACAAAAGTATCTTTGCTAAGTATATTCTCGTCAGCTGTACAAGAACGCCGCTGACGTCATGAGTCTCGGGTATAATGTTATTGTGCACGAGTAAAACATGCTGCATATAAGTTAATTCTTAACGCTAAGCAGTGTACATCAATCATAATTAAAGAATGCCGAAATATCAATGGCGTCTGTACACATCGTATAATCTTAACATTCTACCATCTTCTAAATATTTAAGTACGAACATTATTGCCTGAAATCAATTTAGAATTCATTTTAATAGCTTATTTATTTATAAAAATATGTATTACCTACACATCGATGTATTTCAATATTGCTGTGAAGCTGTCTCTGATACATATATATTATTATGTGTATAATACGATTAATTTTGCCGCAAATATCACTGACAAACGACTTAATTTATCAAATTATTACTTCGTTCTTTAATTTATTATTGCTGAGCAATTAAGTACAAATATTTTATTGTCGCACACTCATAATAGCGTTTAGCCAAATAAGTATTTAAGTAAATGGTCGTCGCGGTATATTTTTTTATATCAGTGGTTAAAATCTACATCTATAATTTCGACTGATAGTAAAGATATTTTAGCCCAAATATGTTATAATTATTTATGGTATTTTATATCAAAAATTTATTCAATATTTCTTTAAGAGCATTAACACAAAAAAAGACTTAATAAAATTACTGTTTATAAATGCTCTGGCTATTATAACCCTATATGTATTTAGAACAGGAGCCAAATAACTACTCAGGTAAGTATGTAATATATTGTTTTAAGTTGTACTTTGTGATATCACAAGTCAGAGAGAAAACAAACAAGTCTTAAGGCTGGCAGTGTTCACATTTAAACCACGCGTTTCCATTGCAGAAACTACTGCATAAAAACAAATCGCCATCCTTCTCCGTTCAAAGAGAACTTTGAAAAAAAAAAGAAAACAATATGTTTTTAAACAAATCTTTCCGCAGTGGAAACCCATGGTTACAGTTAAATGCAATTTTTGTATAGTTTTAATAATCCTAATTATTGTACTGTTCCGATCTAGAGTCGTTGAAAAAAATTTTTTAGTGGCAAAAACTTCGATAGTGCAATGGCAACATTTGTAATTTTTTATCTATACTTTTTTATCGTTAATTAGAGTTAAACTAACATATTCTATTATTGAATTTTTAGTGGTTTTTAATTTTATTAGCAAAAAACAATGCTTTGTACGTTTCAAATTGCTATTACATATACATTTTAATAATCTTGTCAAAAAATTGGCAGACATAATGGCCATATAAACTATTTTTTTTATGAATTCCCGTATTATCTATATGATTCTAGCCATACAAATTAATATTATAGAATTTTTATTTATGAATTGTGTGCGTGGTTAATCCAAAATTCTTACAAATGGGGTAATTTGCGACAAAATGGGAAACTAAAGATATAGTAAAGTAAATTTCTTAACGTTGACTTTCACTGATATTGTCCTCTCATTCTATTTTAAAAATAGAGATAGCAAATATGTTTTTGTTTAGATGTTTCGGTGGAGGGGATCAGAGTTAAAATATTTCGTCTAATAAGCAAATTCTTGAGTGCTAGAAAGGAAACCGCATGCCTAGTTTAAAATGGCGTAGATATAGCAACTGATGTTATAATGAAAAAACCCATATCGGGTTGAAATCCGAGTATTAGTTTGTTTGTATTAGACATTTAACTACATGAAGGATAATAATCTATAGAATACCTTTCTTAATATTTATTATATTGAAGAATTATCTTGAACAATTATTTTGGTAGATTTATTATATTTATTTCGACGTTAAGCGGAATCGGTGGGTAGAATAAAATAACATCTATTAAACATTTGATTTTGTAAATGCTAATGCAGTTAAAGCGAAGATATTGTATTACTAGTTTGTATAAGAAACTGAGTTTGCACTGTAATGAGACATGTACTAGAAATGTCATCAAAAAAGTGAATAATGTCGCAAATTTTATACAATACTCGAAAGAATTTTTCATGAAATTTGACGAAAATATATGATTGATGGTGAAAAAAAAATAAAACAAATTGATGAGGTAAATAATCATATTAAAGTAAAGGATACAAATTTATAATCACGTGCAAATAAGAATAACAATAAAAAAATAACATACAATAATTCTAATAGGAAAGCGAAACATGATGACATTTAAACAATATGATTCTTAAATTAAACAAAATTAAATACGACAGATAATTCCAATATTAATGGTAAGATTTTTAAACAGATTAAAAAAATATTTAAATATCAAATATTTACGACTATAAATCTAAAAGGCAATATGAGTGATATACAAAATATGATTATATATGATTATTAAGAAATCGATTACAATATTAAATATAAATATGGAGAAAAAATCCAGAATATGTAAGACTAGACATTGAGCGGATGAGTGGATAGAACTTACATCGAAACTAAATCCTTCGTAATGTTACCACAAAAATAATACCTACTCTACCTAAGTCTATCTTATGATTACAATATATACACGATTTTTCATCAACTTTTGCAACATGATTTTCCTTCATTGATTAATACCACAATTTTTATAAAATTCCCCTTAACATCTAAACTTGACCAGTTTACTGGCAAACGAATTATCTGATAAAAGAATATTTGAGTTTCTGGTAATCAACAATTTAATTATAAAAAAAAAATCAAAAACCCTTTTTGGGGAAACGACAGATTGTGCACTTGATATTGTCAAATAGCCGTAATAAACTAGCATAGTTCACAATACAGTTGAACCAGGATAAGCGAGAGTTTAAGTGACGGCGATATTTCTCTTCCTTATCGAGGTTTTGTTTATCCAGGTTCAACTATAATATTAATATTGTTGATAAATCTACATTAACTTCCATTGCAACTTAAATACACAATTAAAAATTGATTAATACTCGAAAAAAAATGTTTTATAAGTAGCAAAAATTTTTTTGAGCCAAGTACATTCGGCTATTCGGCATTTACATTTCAACTTAATCAATATTCGCAACATATCTATAAATACTTAAGAAATTGCGGTAGGGATGGTCGATGTTTTTGAAAGTTTTTAATAAATAATATTTATTAAATTTTTAAAAAGTTTTAATAACTTTAATGAAATCAATATACGATGTATGTTAATATATACTAATATTATAAAGAGGAAACATTTTATTGTTGCTGTGAAACTACTAAACCGATTTAGAAAAAACCTTCTACTGTTGGGAAGTTACACTATGGGTGATATAGACTAGCCTTTTTTTTAATTCCGCGGCGATGAAGTCGCGGGCAATTGCTTGTCTATATCAAATACAAAGGATTGATGACAAATTACTAAAAAACGTTTCATTGCATAATTAATACTAAAGAAATTATTTTAAAATACTGTGTAATTTTACGTAAAATGGACGTTCATCGATCATCCCTACATGGCTCTTTGTTAACAGCTGATGTAACTAAAATAAACTTTGGCCAAAATATAAAAAAAAAACATATCACACGCTGAATAGAATGTACGTATCACACCCGACCGATGTAGATATTTTAAAACATTTGCATTTAATGCTTTCATCTTTTATTGTGCGTATTTTTGGAATGTTAGCTGCCATTGATAAACCTAAATTATCTGATCCGGTGAGAGGCGCTGGTGTCGCATTTTTGTCATAAATATATAAAACCTACATGGTTGTAGAAAACCTTGATGGTTATAGATAAAAAGACAAATACGACAAAGACCTTGTAACACATTTTTACCAGTGGCGCTAGTGAGCTGTCATAATTTAATTTGACTTATGTCATCCGGATCAGATAACTTTGTCGGTCATGGTACCGACACATACGTATCGACAGTGGAAACTCGCCCTTATATTTAACACTTAATTAACATCACGGTCGGATGGATTTTATTCACAATAAATCTTTCTGCATAAAAAAAACAAATGCTTAGCATTGAAAATAGCATAAAATGAACTATCAAAAACATTCAACTGAAATATAATTGTATTTAAATAATTAACACGTTTTTCACCGATAATTAATCGGTACTAAAAGTAACATTTATACTCTTCAGAAGAGCTGACCCGTTAATTAAACCGATGACCTTGAATCAAACTCCCAGGATCTTAACTGTTATGAGACCAGAATGAACACAGAAAGAAAAGGACAAGGGAAAGCAATGCCACGGAACTATTAAACAATTAAATCATTATTAAATATGTTTACATTTGAAATAAAACGTAATTATAATAAATTGTTCAGTCAAGGGTATTAAGCCAATCCTATTGATTTACAAGGCCAAACACCTTGATATATCTTTTATTCATAGAATAAAATTATAAACAATTTTATTATCATTTTAGAGCTTTTTTTTTTAAATTTCAACTGTCTACCAAACGTATTTATTTAGCCTTATTTTTATATTTACGTGTAATCACAATTTAAATAAGTCCAAGACCAAAACACTGAGAATAACGAACAAACGACGAATAATCTAAAGAAGTATTTAAAAAGCTACTTATAAATGGCAGTGAATAATTAAATTATTATCACAAATAAAATGTAAATATCACTAATAATTCAAGTCAAAAAGTCCAAATATTATTTTAATAATGGAATCTCAAAAAGACAATTAGCAAGATTTCTATATCATACAGAAAATATATGATTAAAATGTTTTCCTTTTTATTATCATTTCGTAGGGAATTTAAATAAGTTGTAAAGTCATAAAATAATTAGTCTACTTAATATTTGGCAATAGATTAAATAAATTATGTATTATAGGCCTAGAACCATAATACGATCAAGTGGCATAAAAAATTCAAATATACCATTAAAAGATATTATAACTACATTTAGAATAATACAATTGGGTCTCAATAAGGTAATACTGAATGAAATTAAATCTTCATAGCTGCGTATCTCCATCGAAACTCTTTTTATTCTGAAACAGGAAATACAAGACAGATTATTGACAAGTATTAACAAACTAATATTATAAATGTGAGTGTTTTGTTGAAGGTATCTCTAGAAAGACTCAACGGCTTTCGAAGACCGAGAATAAAGATGGCTTTCGACGAACGAGATTTCAAAAACATCGACGTTAAGGGTTGAATACAAAAAACCCAAAGAGCTCGACATGTTGAAATTTACTAGAACACTATGATAATGATAATGATGACGATGATAATGATGATAATGATGACAATGATAATGATAATGATGACAATGATAATGATAATAATAATTATGATGATTATTACCGTGTTTAATGCGCGGCGCGTATCTGGTTGAGGTCATCATCGGAGTCTGTATGAGGAGCGTGCTCTGATCCGGCGACTACAGTAAGATGTGTAGAGTCGCTCTGCAGCGTGCTGCACTCCCCACCGCCGCTGCCCGCTCCCCCGCCGCTCCAGTTGCCACATTGAGCCTTCTTCTGCAAAGCTTGAACGTACGACTGGAATAAAACAATTGTATATGTTAATTAAACACGAACTTGACCTTGAAGCGTCTACGCGTCGACAACGGGTGAACGTCGCGTTGACGAATGCGCCTCCACAAAAATTGTTGTTTGTTGTTATTCAGTAACTAAACGAACATTTTTAATAGCTTGTGGTCATAAATGGCGAGAAGGTCTGTGATATAAATTGGCTCCATTTCACGCTTCTTCATTACATTTGTGAGTGGGATGATGCCTTTGTCCTAAAGGGTAGTCTTTTTGCTTTTCAATGTCATTACAAAGTGACTTCAATTAACATCAAGTGAACAGCTTTCTTTTCTTTCTTCATAAAAACATTTTGTTAAATCACCTGTGAGATGACGTCACCATGCGCTGTGCGGACTTGATAGAGGTATCTGTACTTGCGTTGCTTCATCTCGGCGCGTTGCTCACGAGTCACCGGCCGAGCTTGTTGCGCCTTCAGTCGTCGTTTTTGAGCACTTATACCTGCAAACAGGTACATCTTATAGTACTACTCGCAACTAAAATCGGACCTTCAATAATTTCGTCTTTCCTCCAATAAGGCATAAGGGCGACTTATGCTTTATTGGAGGAAAGACGAAGCGAGGGATAAAAAAAAACCTTTAAAAGTAGCCTATATGTTCTTCCAGGCTACGTTCTACATCTATGCCAAATTTCATTAAGATCCGTTGAGATGTCCTAGAGAAGCCTCTTAACAAACATCCATCCGTTCATCCATCTAAACTTTCGCATTTATGCCAGAAATGCCTTACTCTTATATATTCTTACTTTGCTCATGGTATATTCCAGTGGCGGTGAGCGCGCATTGGGCAGTGAGGCCAACGATGGCAGCGGCTGGCCAAGCGGCTAGCGTCAGCCAGGAGAGCCGGCACGGTGGGGGCACCGCCGGCTCCAGCTTAGCACGCTCCCATAGCTGACAAATTAATATTTATAATTAAACACTAATAATTTTAATGAAAGGAGCTTAATTTTGCATAAACCTTTTCTCGCTTCTTCTACTCAAATTCACATGAATGCTACTAAAGCTAATGCTATAATAAATATAATTGGTAACAGAAATTTTTGTTATCTGGTTGTTAACCTACGGCCAATTAGAACGTATTTATTGCTCTCTAGACGTTAAAATTATATTCAATTCTAAACATAATAACTTTGAAAACATATTAAAATGAATACAAAAAACATTTTAATGTATACGAATTCAATCTCGTTAAAAAAGGTTTTCAATCTCAGAAAGGTTGCCAACCTCTGTCCTAGACGTCTGCAAAAGTAATTTTGATTGTTGGACTTTTTCGTATCGATCATATTGATATATACATATGTGTGTAATTAAAGTACATCAAATACACATATCAAGTTTAAATAATCTGATCTCTAATCTATCCATATATGTAAATATGTTCAACGATCCACTTTAAGAGGCAATGCACTTTAACACGGCCGCATAGTTTGTCTATGGAAATGAATCAAATGACGCACTGTTATCTAGGCATGAATATTCGATAGCAGAGAAAGCTTCTTCCAGCCAATGATCAAAAAACAGAATAATTACCAAACCTATATAAATCGTAAGTTTTACTTTTAATATATGGCCTGTAACAATTAATAAGAATCGAAGTTTCTTAGCTTATCGATACTCCGTAATATATAATATATATGTATCAATTGATAATACCTTTTTATCAAAGTCAAATAAGACTGACTTACCCATTTAAGCATCATCATCCTTTCGAAGAAGTAATCGAGGGTAGTAGCTATCACCGCACCGCCGTATACACTGGTGCCAAATATTGTCAACACTGGAAACAATTTACACATTAGTTTTTATGTTACATGTAACAAACATCCATTGTGATTTGTAGTTATTCAATGTTACAAAAAATACCGAAGTATTATTGAGAAAACAATTGACGCGTACTTTTTATTCTATTTGTAAATTAAACGTTTCAGAAAATGAATCCGTACGAATCTAGACTAAAGGCAGTAACACACAGCCGCAAACCTAAATAAAGGAAAACTTTAATCACACCGAAACGAAAAGGGCACGCGGTTGCCCGGTTCAATTTCACTGCTGTGTGATACATACTTAATATTAGTAATATTTTTTTTTATTTAGAGGAAAACTATATGTATGCCAATTTACATCGTGATCCATTCAGCCGCTCTGGAGATACCTTGAAACAAACATCCATCCATCCATCCATCTAAACATTCGCAGTTATAATATTAGTAAGATAATTTAATAAAATCTACTTAACTTGCGTAGAAAGCTCTCTTGTCGATATTTCGTTTTATATATTTGAAGTGCCTAATAATTTGTTCACTTATTAATATAAAATATGAAGCCGTTATTGAAATAAACTTCTACTTTTTCTCAGTAAATTTTAATCCTCTTATATTTCAATTTGCCAGACAGACTGGCAAAAAAATATCTAAACGATATTCTAGGTATCGACGTTATCATTATGGACGAGGGGAAAATTAATAATATTTTTTTCGTATATTTCTTATAACTTATATTATCTCGAAATACAAATATATATAAATTCCATTAATACGCCAAGCAAAATCTTAATACCCCCTATTTAAGAAAATTGCCAAAAGTTAATATAGAGAATTGCTCAAAGATATTCTGAATCAATAATAAAAATTGGTAAAATTTTAACAATGGACGTATATATTTAAGCTTCAAAGACCGATAATTTACGATTCCGTTTATCGAGTTTATGCCCACAACTAAACCTTTATCGATTATTTTATTAAATGCATTATTAGGAACATTACAAACGAACAGTATACTGACTTATATTAATTGATCTAACGGCATACATCCGCAACACCAGAGGAACCTCAGATGCTCACAGGCATTTTAAGGAGTTGATAGTCCCAACAAATTATATGCAGATTACTTCAAAGTAAATCGGAGAATCATTCATTGTGAATCATAAGCAAAACAACAATAGCTAATTTTCGTCAAACTTTTAATTACATGACTTATCGAAAAAACGGGACCATATCTGTATTATACGGATCTACCGTTTAACAAAGGCCTTTGTCACAAAACTCTTAACGGAGTTGTGTTTCAAAGAAAAGCTTCAAAAGAATGAACCCTGCAATGCGAATGCTATTATTAAATACCAAGATTGTCATCCTCAGTGAAGCTGTATTACGAGTCGACTAGTCTAGTCTACGAGAGGCAATCAAACTAGTTTCCTTTGAGTTAAGGTTTCCTCGTGACGATAATTAAATGCGCAATCAAATGTCGGTGGACGGAAAAAATTAAATTTGCATGTTAAATATATAGAATATTTTATAAATCTTTGATAATAACTACACTCGATATAAACATTTTAATCATAACAGCTTTACCCGCGAAATCGTCTAAGTGGAATTAAAAAAATCTTAGTAAGTAGAAATTGCGTCGAGATCCGTAAAGCTATTTTGGAGATACGTTGTAACAAACATCCATCCATCTAAACATACATCAGCTCACTATACGTCCCCACCGAGGGGCTCGGAGCCTACCCTAAGTTCGGGGTGACTAGGCCATAGTCAACCACGCTGGCCCAGTGAGGGTTGGTTGACTTCACACATATCTTTGAATTTCTTCTCAGATATGTGCATTTTGCATCACGATGTTTTCCATCACCGAAAGAAACTCGGATAAAAGTACATACGTAAATCGAAAAACACATTGGTAGATTGCGGGATCCGAACCCGGGACCTGCAGATTACAAGTCAAGTACTGAAACCCCTGAGCCATCTACGCATAACATACGCATTTATAAAAATGTATTAAGTATAATCCGACAAAAAATTTTGATGTGTGTATTATTTTATGGAATTTGATTATCAAAAAAACATAGATATGTTTACATTTAATGCTAATGTAGAATAGCGAAAACAATTTTAAATTAGTCAAAAACACGTCGAAACCTGTTCTAACTATTTAGTTATAAATGAAGACTTACACGAAGTTTACACAGGGTAATCATTACATTCATATATTCAAATGTATGACGACAAAGAGTAATATTTATTTTTGAAACAATAAAAATTGTTTTGCTATCCCTCCAATGTTTTATTTTATGTCAATTACAATAGGCTACTATGGAATTAGTCAATTATATTTAAACAACATTACATTCATAATTATTATTACGGTAATAATGATTGTTAATTTTAAAGACATCTTACCTTTTTTCCAATACAGGTTGATGACGGCAAAGAAAATTCCCGAACAAAGCAATGCTACCACACACAACCAATACTGGAACAAAGAATAAATCTCGTTAATTTTATATTCTTGAAATACAAAAAATAAATGAAAGAAATATTAAGGAGAGGGATGCGGCAATTCGAATTATGAATACGTTTTTTTTGGACATGTAATGAAAATAAAAAAAATGTGAAAGTCAACATTTTAACATTCGTAATAAATGGACATGTACGAATATTCTGTTAGAGTCGTACAAAATCGATATGCGAGTCCGGGCTGCACGTAAACGTGGATATTTAACACATTGAAACAGTGTAATTGCACAAGTTAAACAAAAGCTTTAACGCTGCAAAATATCCAGTCGACGTACCCCTTTGACAATTAGATGTCCTCTCAATTTTACTAGGAAAAGCGGATACCCAACGCGCTACATTTCGACGAAATATTGTCGCGTCAAAAGGCCTTTGATGTTGCGACAAATAAATTCGCTTTTGAAAATACATTCATAAGTTGCAAGCGGACTTTTGTTCTACAGCGAAATTGCAGTTTAATATTATGCACGTTACACTTTACACAGAAACTTAAATACAGCATAATTAAAATATGAAATTACATATTAAAATTAAATATTTCCCGATAAAAGCAACGCGTAATATAAGTTGGACATATCAAATATTCATCAGAGATGTCAACCAAAAGGTACAGCGAACACAGGTCATAAATAATTTGAAGTAACTCGTGATAATGAAAGGCATCAGGGAAGGCCTATGACAGCAGTGGACAGACAAAGACTGAAGATGATGATAAGTTAACATTGTATATTTCGCGAAAGTGTGACGAAAAAAAAACTTCTCATGTGTATATCAATTGTTTGTCTTATATGGCTCGGATTGTCATGAAACTTCGGAACGCATAACTAATTTCGAGCGAAGGAAGTCGTGGAAATATTAAAGTGACTCCCTATATAGTTTTCAACTCGTAAATACAGAGGAGCAAATTGGATCTACTGTACTGTTATTAAAACAAGAAAATTAAACACATTGAGATAAATGATTCGACATCAGATTTAACTTCAGAAATACGAAACGCGTAACTAACGTGGGAATAAGACAAGTTCACAATTCACATATATTTTGTAAAACAATTTTTTATCTGTAGAATGTATCCAAAAACATCACGTAGAAATGTGCTTGTGAAAGTATAATATCATTTATTATTAACTAATAGCAAAATATATACCAACTTAAAATATTATTAACTTAGCAAGCTGATTACTCAACAGCAGAAAAGTGGAACTCTGCTTCCAATTACACACATGGGTAAATCTTTTCAACACTCCGCGAAGACAGGTAACTATGGGGTCTACGCAAAGCATACATTCCGGATATAAATCAATTCGCAATAGCTGCTAAAATATTCATGGTCATCCGATGAAACAAACGAATAGGCCGTTACGAGATTTCCCCTCTTTCATACTCTATTTAAAGCATACGCGACCTCATTGCAAGCACTAATAAACATTGCACTTCGCATTGTATAACACAAAACTACCATTACATATAAAATTAATGAATAATATAACAATATTATATATCAAGTTTTTGAATACTGACAATCATTTAAAGTTTCAAGTAAAAGGGCAAATTGACCATTCCATATTGGTATTGACAAATTTATACATCTTTAAATATTTGAAAAAAAAATAACAAAGATTCAGATTATTCATTAAATACTGTAAAGATATCCAAATTGAACAATCATATCAACTGCGTATTGTTAAAATCGTTCGTATTTACGCATTTACGTAAAGCGTTAAATAAACTTTAATGGAATAGTGAAGAAATCATGTGTTAACATCGTAAGCACTTTCACAAGTCACTTTCACTGCCATTTTTATGTCAGTTTGGTAGGGACAATGCGTTACTCAACAACAAGATAATAGTTATCTTCATCTACTATGAATGAATTCTGATTTACAAAGCTCGACTTCTACAATGCACTCGTAATACAAAAAGATGCCAACTACAGTTAACATACCGACCATTTTTCAAACATTCGCCAGCCAGCAGCAGTATTCCTCAAAGAATTCCAATCTCAAACTTTATAGAAGCATTTATAATTTCGCGTTTGCGAATTTAAATTTATGATATCTGCAATACCTACAGGTCTTGGATTCCAATCGATTTCGATTGAAATCAAGTCGCGTAGATAGACGCGAAAAAAGCTTTTTCATGTTTGAAATTATTAATAAAAATGTTTTCAACAATGTACAGAAAGAAATTAAAAACGTGCTCAAATTTGCATACGGATGTGTAACAACATGAATTGGATCTCAAGAGCGTATAGTCCGACATACGTATCTGGTCCGATGAAAGTAGTTATTTTCATGTTTAGTTATTTTAGAAAATATATAAAAAAAATTGGCTTCTTTTAGTAGTCATTGAAAATGACATACTAGAAAACAGATGACCAGACAGTTTCATTACGACAAGTCTAGTATGGCTCTTACATTGACGGAGAGGCGCTAGACAGTGATTGAATTTAGTTCAAATGCGCCCACCGGGTCGGACAAATTAGTCGGACTATAACATGCATCATCGTTTATAAAGAATAACAGATAACACGTCTTTTGAGATAAACACGTGAGTGCACATCACTTAACTTGCAATAGTTAAATATATTTCGCAATTAATATTGTTTTCAAGGCTTTAAAATACTGTTTATGTAAAATATGAATCACTTTTATTCATCGTAATAATAAAGCACAATTTTAAAACTATATTTGCGTATATGAAACTCGCTCATGCACACGCAACGTACGCAGTTTTATAAAAAAAATATAGTAAAATAATAGCGAATTCTTTTTAATAAAAAAAATATTTGTTTTTTTTTATATAAACTGTGTATTTTATTACGAATTTTATTACACCCTAGAGGAATGAAAAACGTGAATAAACAGTTTCTTCACTCGAATTTTAATTTCGAGGGAAAATATCTGTTAAATCCTACATTTTCCACGAAATTACATTTTTGTGATCGTATTTTTCAATGCACATGTTTTGATATCGTTCAGCATATGAACATATCACTAAACTCTATACATGGACAAGCTAAAAAACAGTGACATTTTGATTATTACTTATGTTGGCGGGAGTGACGATTTGAACTAGTAATAGAAACTGTCAGGAACTTCAACATGTGCGTTTAAGTCGGAACGAAACAAAAGCTGTCAATTCTAAGCAATAACCTGTCCATTTATAAAAATCAGTAGTTCACATACACAGGATAAAAACAAATCATAACAAAGATTGGCAGCGCCGCGAAAATTGGACATTTAACACGCACAGATGCAATTGAGGCCGGGCATTATGTTGTTAAACTTGCGTGCATTACTCTCGATCATTCTATTGATTTAATACACCCACCAATCAATTTTGATATCTATTATATTTAGTCTCGAGTATTGTAGTACTAGAGATACTTTAATACTATTAGAGATGTATCTCTATATTAGAATCAACATTCAGTATCAAATTGAAATTAATAATCCCCCGAAGTCCTACATTACAAATGAAAATAGATTGAATTACGTGAAGAAAAAATCTATTTTTTTTAAATCCAATGTTAAGACACAGATAAGAAAAGGAATAATGAAGTGATCAAATTAGTTTTATAATTCTTATATCAAATTAGAATGAATGATCATGAAACAAAAGACAATAGGAGAATTGGAAAAAATATTAGACAGGCCATTTGTCTATAATTATAGATAAAAAGAAAAAAGTCAATGTATGTACATTTTTCATAATTATAAATTCTACACACAATAATTATTATTCCTGTTAAATATTTATCATTGTCAATGTAAAGCAAATTTAGAATAGGTTTTAGTATAACAAACATTTGAATAGATGTTTTTACAGTACAACAATGGAGCTACAGTTTAGTTAAATTTTTTGTCTGCAAGACCTATTCAAGCATACTATTTCAACATCGCAAGTAGGACGAAACAATTCAAGGTCATATTTGATCAAAAGAATTGATACATTGCAACATCATAAAATGCATATATGCAATTAATATTGTAAAATAGGCATATTGTTCACGAGCAAATAAAAAGTACAATATTGATAAAAATATAAGTTTCGTTCTAAAAGAACTAGATGGCGCTGCGCTATTTAAGTGCACGCTAGCGTTTGATTTTACTGTTTTGTTGTGATTGCGCTTAACGTTAATTAAATGACTCATTCACCCGACCTTTTTTTGTATCATTTATTATCAAGGGTCCCGGGGCTTTTTGGGTTCCTGTACATGACCACCGAC